>NC_067401.1:447459817-447647317 GCF_016432865.1 Antechinus flavipes | reverse complement strand
CTTCTTACCTAAAGCCATGGGGGATCCAGTAGCAGTTAAGATCTCTCCTGGTTCCTACCCACCATCCTGGAGTTGCAACTTTCTGCCATCTTTGATTTCAACCCTTACTTAACAGACTCCAATGGAAGCATCTCAGATCTCCCTGCTACTCATTTCCCTCTATCCAGATCCCATATGTCTGGTACCAAGACCATATTCCCAGTATCAGATTAAACTGGGTCTTCAGCGCTGGGATCACACATCCTTCTGTTGGCTGTGACATGAAGAAATGCCTCTTGCCAATTGTTTTTGGTGATTGTGGTGGTTATAGTTAAACAAATACTGTGATCATGTTATCATAGATGCCATAGTAAAGGTCTAGAAGTCACTAATCAGCTTGGTTCCATGTTCATTCATATGCATTTGGGGGAAATATGAACTTCTGAATGTTAAATGAATATTTATGGCACAATTTAATACACATTTAGTAATGTAAAGAAGCTGGTTGAATGATGTGGTTTGTCCATAAGCCCCACTAGAAACTCATCTACTAACGGGCCCCAGTGTTAAGTAAAATAAACAGCTTTGCTTTTGACCCTCCATTTTATAACCACCTTAAGGGAAAGGTGGGGAGGGGAACTGTGTCACCATGTGGGTTTAATTCATGGACTTCCTGAGAAAAGTGCTCGAAGGCAATACAGTAGTTGAGCCAACTTTCTCTATTAAGTCACACAAAAAAAAGAGATTTTGACCAAATACAGGAGATCAACCGCAGCTGCAAAGAGGAAATTTAGAATTATCATCATCCCAGTATCAGAAGGTCCTTTATGTTTATAGCTCCATAAAAGTTCACAGTTAGCCTACGTGCTGCCAACTAATAAAAAAGTAATGAAAAATTTTGCAGATTTTTTTGTGTAGACAGCAGTTACCTAATCCCCCAAATCCTGATGAATTCATATATTCAAAATATTTAAAAGGGAAGAAAACACACACACAAGACTTTATTTGTGAGCTTTCTAATGGAACAGGCCTTAACCTCATTACAAGATAAGAAATGGCTATATTGTTTGGCTGAACATCAATATGTGTTGGATAATATAGACTGATTATTTTATTGCCCAAACATTCCCCAAACCCTAATTAAGCAATGACACTCAAGGGTGAGTGTTATTAGGTAATAATGAAGGCTTTGTGCCTTTAACACCCCTTGAAAAGTGTTATTACCCAGTAACCCTCAGCCTCAGTGTCTTTTTGTGATTGTGAAGTTAGTTTCTAATGTTGTTTGAAAAATGAAATCCAACAGGAGGGCTTTTGTATTTATTGAACAGAACACATCTTTGCATGTGGGGAGGTGGGGGAGTAATACATATTGGAGAGTCAGGAGGTGGGAAAAGGAAAGAAGAAGTTCAAAACTTCTTTTTTTTTCCTGCTATTTTCAATCATGATGATAGGGTTTTGGGTTATTTTTTTTTCTTTTGGTCCCTAGTGTATTTTTAATAGAAAAGTGCAGAAACTTTCTGTGTGTTTCATCAATCTCTACATCTCCCCCTTCCTGTTCAGTATCACCCTCTGAGCTCTTCAGCATCACCCGGCTGACGCGACTTAGCAGCTTCACCTAAATCCAGGCTGCCTTTAACCTTGACTTTTCATTAGAGGAGGGGAGGGGATGGGGGGAGATTTAAAATTGGAGGTGTTTCAAGAGTCTGTAATACATTATGCCTCTGTATGTAAAAGCCATATTGTAAAGGCTTGAAATGAAAACAGTTAAGAGTGGTTGGTAGGGATCTGGTATCAGAATTTAAAAGTGGATAAATCTGACTTTTTAAAAGCTGTTCTATAATAGACTGTTGCTATTACTTATAATAATTAATTGGTTGATAATACCTTTCATTAGACTCAAGGTTTTCCTGATGGAGTTCTAAAAATGCTTTACAGCGTGTGCAAACCATAATCCTTTCAGTGTCCATGCAAAATAAGTAATCAGCTAGTCTTTTCATCCCCATTTTATAGCTCAAGAGATTGAGGTTGAGAAAGAGAAATTAAATTATCTGATGTCTCTCATGGAAAGGCATGAATGTCTTGGTAGTTAAGAGCTGGCCTTGGAGCCAAGAAGACCTGAGTTCAAGTCCCTATCTCTAGCATATATTGGCAATGTGACCTTAATAAGTAATTTAACTTCTCAGTGCCTTTGACATCTCCAAAGATTTTGCATTATAAAAATGTTCTGATAAATGTTCTGATAAAGCATGTGTGTAGATGTAGCTATATGCATGTATATGTACATGAGTGTGTCTATATATGTATATATATGTATACATATATAAATACATATGCATATACAGATATATATGCATATCTGTACATACATATATTTATGTATATATGTGTGAATACAGATACACACACATATATATGCACATATGTGTATAAACAAGTAATCTATATATTAAGGTGGAGAAATTCCCTTTGCCAATACATTTGTTTGATATATAGACTATATACTATAAGTATATATAATCTTTTATATATATATACACACACACAAAGTATAAAAAAGAGTCAGCCCCAAATTTGTCAAGACATAAGTCAAATTCTACTTCTAACACATAATGACTGAGGGACCCTGAATAAGTCACTTAACTTCTCAGTGACCTTAGCACATCTCTGATATGGTGAGTCATAGAACATTTGCAAATATATATTGGTAAAATGAATTTCCTTACTGATAAACTCATTTTACTGAAAAATTATATGATTAGAGAGGTAGATACATAGACGTTATATAAGTAGATAGTTAGATGGATGGATGAAAGGATAGATAAATGATGTATAGAAAGATGATGGATAGATGAATGGATAAATACATAGAACAATAGATAGATCGATGATGATTGGATAGATGGATGGACAGAACAATAGATAGATAGATAGATAGATAGATTACAGTTAGAACAACAGATAAAGAGAAAGATAATGGATAGATATATGAACAGATGATAGATGGATGGGTGATATGTTGATTTGAGTGGAATGAGAAAATGGATGAAGTCAAGAAATTGTAGGTTGAAATTCTGCCTCTGATGTTAGCTGTGTAGCCACCAATGTCACTTTTCTTTTTTTATGTCACTTTTCTAACCCTCATTTCCTTTACCTACAAACTAGAGATAAGGCTGCTTATAATAATGACCTTAAAACATGATTGATTGAGCTGAAAGGCAAACAGAACAGACAGAAAGCTGGCCTTAGAACCAGTCAGATGACACATACTGCCTGGGTGACCATGGGCAAGTCATTGACCTCTCAGTGCCCTAGGCAGTTCTCTAAAACTGAAGTTGTAGAAAAGGTGCTGATCAACAGTGGGAAAGGGGGGGAGGGTTGTTCTTTTATCCAGATGTTCCCCAAATCAATAAAACCACAGGTCTAATCTCTATTCCTGAAGTGACTTATGTATTCTAAAAGCACTAGAAAAATATCAGTTATTAATTAAGCTCCTTAAAAGTAATAATGAGCAACTAGGTGACATTGTAGATAAACTGCCAGAAATGGAATCAGGAAAATATGAGTTCAAATTTGGCCTGACACTTACTAGATGTGTGACCCTGGGCAAGCCACTTAATCCTGTTTGCCTTCACTATTCATCTGTAAAATAAGGTAAAAAAGAAAAGGGCAAACCATGCCAGTATCTTTGCCAAGAAAACTTTAAATAGAATCATGAAGAGTTGGACGTGACAAAAAAAAATTGAACAAGAAAAATGATAACAAATCATAACAATTGTAATATGTATTTGCATGACACTTTGAGGTTTGCAAAATTTCATTTTATCTTCACAATGATCTTGAGGATGTAGATGATATTATTACTCTAATTTTACAAATGAGGAAACCGAAACTAAGAAAGGTTAAATGATTTGCCCAATCACATAGGAAGAGTCTGAAGAATTTGAAATAGAGTCTTCCAGACTCCAAGTCCAATTGTTTTTCATTAAGTACCTAGCAGAGGGTCTGATATATAGCAGGTATATAATAAATATTTAGAGAAAAAATGGGATCAGAAGGGAGAATTTGGATCAATGAGTGGAAGTTAAAAGAGAAAAGATGAGTTCAATATAAGAAAATAAACTTCTAATACTTCTGAACAAAATGGCCATCTTCTCAAAATGATGAGGTTTTTTTTAAGCTTTTTCTTTTCAAAATTAGACAGTTTTCAACATTCAGTCTTGTAAAATCTTGTGTTCCAATTTTTTTCACTCTCTCCCTTCCCCTCACTCCCTTCCCTGGATGGCCAGTAATCCAATATATGTTAAATATGGGTAATTCTATACATATTTCTACAAATATCATGCTGCACAAGAAAAATCAGATCAAAAAAGGGAAAAAAATGAGAAAGAAAGCAAAATGCAAGCAAGCAACAACAAAAAAGTGAAAATACTATGAGTGATCTACATTCAGTCCCCACAGTGCAGATGGCTCTCTTCATCACAAGATCATGGAACTGGTCTGAATCACCTCATTGTTGAAAAGAGCCACGTTCGTCAGAATTGATCATCATATAATCTTCTTGTTGTTGTGTACAATGTTCCTCATGTTCTATTCTCTTAGTATCACTTCATGCAAATCTCTCCAGGTCTCTCTGATATCATTCTTCTGATCATTTCTTATAGAACAATAATAGTCTATATGTCATATACCATAACTTATTCAGCCATTTTCCAACTGATGGGCATCCACTTAGTTTCCAGTCCCTTGCCACTACAAAACTTCGTTGCACATATGGGTCCTTTTTTTCCTTTTTATGATTTGTTTGAGATACAGATTCAATAGCGACACTGCTGGGTCAAAGGGTATGCACAGTTTGAGAGCACTTTGGGCATAGTTCCCTATTGCTTTCCAGAATGATTAGATTCCTTCACAGTTCCACCAACAATGAATTAGTGTCCCATTTTCCCACATCCCCTCTAACATTCATCATTATCTTTTCTTGTTATCTTAGCCAATTTGAGAGGCGTATAATGGTAACTAGGAGTTGTCTTAATTTGTATTTCTCTGATCAGTAGTGATTTAGAGCACTTTTTTCATATGACTAGAAATGGTTTTAATTTCTTCATCTGAAAATTGTCTGTTCATATCATTTGACCATTTATCAGTTGGAGAATAGCTATGTTCTTATAAATTTGAGTGAATTCTCTATATATTTTAGAAATCAGGTTTTTATTAGAACCCTTGGATATTAAAATTTTCCCAGTTTACTGCTTCCCTTTTAATCTTGTCTGCATTTTGCTTGAATAAAAACTTATTTAACTTAATATAATCAAAATGATCTACTGTGCATTCCATAGCACACACTAGTTCTTCTTTGGCCACAAATTCCTTCCTTCTCTGCAGATTTGAGAGGTAGACTATCTTTTGTTCTTCTGATTTGCTTATAATATCACTCTTCATGTCTAAATAATGAACCCATTTTGAACTTATCTTGGTATAGGATGTTATGTGTAGTAAATGTCTAATTTTGCCATACTAATTTCCAATTTTCTCAATAACGTTTGTCAAACAGTGAATTCTTATTCCAGAAACTGGGGTCTTTGGTTTTATCAAACACTATATTATTATATGACTATAATAATCATTGACTATAGTTGTAAGGGTTAAAAAGGCCAATAGGAGGCAGGAATGCAGTTCAAAGCATGTGGGAAGATCTGAAGGATGGAGGTACAGATGAGTTCTACGAGGAGGTGGGGCATAGCCCCAAGAGATGATGTCTGACCCCAGGTACCATGTCTTCCTCCTTAGTGCTCTCAAAGCCTAGCATGCCTCCTCCCTCTGCTTGGGCCAATCCCATTATGCCAGACTCCTAGAGGGAGGACCTCCCCTTCCCCCAGATCCTCAGGGGGGTATAAATATGTGCTACCTACGAATAAAGTTCTCTTTCACTTCACCCCTGGTGGTCTGTATGTTATCTGGGTTGGTGCCCAGAGATAGATTGTGTCGATGGATGGGCACTAAGAGTAGCTCTAAAGGGAGCTACAAAGTTAGGGTAGCATTAAGAGACACTACATATTGTGTCTTGTTTACCTAACCTATTTCACTGGTTGATATTAGCCAATACTAAATGGTTTTGATGGCCACTACTTTACAATATAGTTTTAGGTCTGGTACAGCTAGGTGATCTTTATTTGTATTTTTTTCATTAATTATTGACCTTTTGTTCTCCCAAACAAACTCTGTTATTATCAAATTGATAAGTTTTGTATCAAGAGATGTTAAAGAACAAGTTTTATGATCATTTATCTGTAGTGTTGATACAATTTATGGGTAATTGGGGTTTGAACTGGGTTGGTTGTTGTTCTTTGTTCTTGATGAGGACCAAAAAGACATAATTATTTTGGAGTCAAGGTTTAGAGTTTTGGACTAGTTAATCAGATAAATATGAATTTGGAAACCTCTACTACAGGTTTGGCACCAATAGTGCAGATGAACATTTAGGGTGGAGATGTCTTGAAATTTGTGCATTTCACATTTCTTTTGAGATACTGAAATTCTGCTTTGTTCACAGGGTACAGCACCTATTTTGATGTAGAAATGCCATAGTTATCGGTGCCATTGTCTACAGATCAAAGTTCTTCAGATACTTTGAGAGTATCATATCCTTGTATCTAACCTCCATTCGAATGCCAGGATTATATGATCCTAGAAGTCTCTTGCAATTTTTTTGATTAGAAAATAAATAAATTTTTTATTTTAGAAATAAGAAAATAAATGTTTGATTAACTTTGACAATAAACAGGTTTTTTTTTTCTGGAAATATTTGGTGATCCTTGACTTGGAAAGCATTCACTTTTACCATAAGAGTGAGAAGTCTAGAAGAGTACCAAATATGTCTTCAAGAACAAAGATGTCAGCTTATCCTTAACTTTTTTGACTGGGTGGTGAGTGAGACATATCTAAAGAAAAGATGAAAACACAGTTAAACTCCCTCTAGAATATCTCCCTCTCAGGCTGTCATGCATGTGATAACTATGGAGAATTCACTTAACTTCTTAGTATTGTAGATATCCTTCTAAGACCATGTATTAGAGATAGCTTGAAGATGTACATAAAAGTAAAGGAAATTGACCAATCAGGAGTTGCTCATTCCAAAGTAAAAATGGGAAGGAGATAATGTACTATAGAGTAAATTTAATGATAAAACATGTCCTCTATGTCCTTACATGAGTTTAGTGTTTTTCTCTGGGCCACCACAGACAACTGTCTTTGGATATCAGCATCTTAATGGGACTACATTGTGTGTAAAACAGAAGTGCTCCTAGCTTAGAGCTGCCATGAGTTTTTCAGGGAGTATATTTTCAATAACTGAAATAAAAAAAGGAAAAAACCCAAAAAAAATCTCTAATATTTCCCCAAGCTCCCATTCCAAGTTCCTTTCATCAGAGATGGATTTCAGAAAAACAGGCCACCTAAGTGCCCCTTACCTGCCCATTGTTCTGAGTTTTCAGAAGGATCATTTTTCAGTAGGGCACAATTGCCCACCTGGTGCCCCTTCAAAAGCCACCCTCACCTAGCTGCATGGCCCGCCCACCAACTTTCCTGTACCCTCAGTCTCAGTCATTCCATCATTCTTCATGGAATCTGCCCAGAGCTATTTGTGGAACTGCCTCCTGTTACTCTTTGACTGGGACAGAAAGACAAATGTTCCATATTATCTTTAATTTCCATAAAATTGTTTTAATCTTTGCTTTATAATAAATGTATAACAGTGCCTTCAGGGGGAAGTTCTGGTTTGTATTATAGGTATCTCAAGTACAGCTTTGTGCTAGAAGAAAATGCTTTGGTCTGTTTGTCTCTCTCCCTCCTCCTTCCCAACACCACTGCCATCACCATCCACTAAATGCTCCATGAAAATTTCCTGATAGAAGAGTCTTTAGAGAATCATCCTTGGACTTCAGCACCCCTTTCTCAGGTATCATCCCTGAATACACCCTCCCCAAACTTAAGACAGTTTCATCAAGTCACTGGTATAAGTAGAAAATAGTCTGAATTCAGAATAGGTTATTTCTCTCTCTCTCTGTCCCTCCCTCCCTCCCTCCCTCCTTTTCTCTCTCCCTCCCTCTCTCCTTCTCTCTCTCTCTCTCTCTCTCTCTCTCTCTCTCTCTCTCTCTCTCTCTCTCCCCTTCCCTTCTTTTTACTTCTCTTCCCTTCTTTTTCCTACTTACAGCATGTTCCAAAAGTTTTAGTGCAATTTTAAGATGTTAAAACTTAAAACTACAACATTTTGAGGGTACTAGATCTTTACCTTAACCTTGTTATTGTTCAGTCATATCCAGCAACTTCAATCTTGGTAAAGATACTGGAGTGGTTTGCCATTTCTTTTTTCAGCTTATTTTACAAATGAGGAAACTGAGATAAACAGGATAAAGTAATTTGTCAGGGCCAAATAGCTAGTAAGTGTTTAAGATCAGATTTGAACTCTGAACTCAAGTCCTTATGACTACAGGTATGGCATTCTATTCACTGTGCCACCTAGCTGTCCCCTATTCTATACAAATATATATGTATTACATATATACACACACATATATGAGACATATGTGGGAGACATATATATGATTTATCAAAATAGGGAGTTTCTAGTAAAGAATTATTTAAATTATTTATTCCCAATATTTTCTTTTCTGTGATCTGTGATCTGTCATCATCTGTCATCTGTGATATGTTAGAGGTAAGAACTGAACTCGAATTTTTGAAACCTCCTTCTCTAATCATTGTGCCTTGCTAATAGATCACACACATATACATATATGTATGTATACATACACGTACCCACATATATAAACATATATGTATACACATATAAACATAAACTTATTTTTATTTGCACACAAGTATATTTTTGTATGTAATAAATCATAACTATATAGATTTAAATCCAGTTCTGGACATTTAAAAAATAAGCAATGACAATCCTTAACTAAATCAAATTCTTTTCCTTTACTATCCATTTTTAACTTTTTAGCTCCATTTTGCCCTTTCATAACAGACCTGATAGAAAATGGAAAAAAGGAGAGGGGAGGGATGGGATTAGGAGGAGGCGAGGGATGGGGCAGGTTCCATGAATACATTTTTTGACATTTTGTTTATTAGCATTTTATCTAGGCTAGTAGTAAATGGATGGACTTGTCAGCAGAAATCTCTTGGTGAAGTAAATAAAGAATCTTAATAGGCAGGGAGAATAGAACTAACAGCAAATTGCTCACAAAGAGCTCTAATTTATTGGTTGCCTTTGCGCAAGGATTCTGTTCTGGATTCTGGCTTTGCCAGAAGAAACAGCTGAATGATGACATGCGTCCACACAGAGAGAGGGAAAGACAGAGACAGAGTCAGAGAGAGAAAGAAATGGAGGGGAGGAGAGGGAAGGAAAGATCAAGTCGAGATGAGAAGGGAAGGAGAAAGGAAGGGAAGGAGGGAAGGAGAGAGAGGAGAGAGAGAGAAAGAGGAAAGAGAGAGAGAGAGAGAGAAAGAGAGAGAGAGAGAGAGAGAGAGAGAGAGAGAGAGAGAGAGAGAGAGAGAGAGANGAGAGAGAGAGAGAGAGAGAGAAACTGTTTGGTAGAAAGGGGGAAAAATATAAAGAGAGAGGCACCCTGTGTTTCCCCAGCCCAACTGCTTTTGAAAGTTGCTGCTTTGTTATTGTTACTGTTATTACTATATAAAATGAGAACCCAGGAATGGTGACGCCTCTATTTTTTATTTTCTGGTCTCAGTTAATAAGTCCATGCAACCTTCATGAAAGGAAAATGTTGAATGTGGCCACACCAGATATGTGACTATTTGAGTTTAAGTATAATATAGACAGCAATAGGGGCTTCTCAGTTATTAATATTTTTTTAGGTTAAAAAGGCAGCAATAAATCATAAGGAGAATTTTCAAGCAGTAGAATTTTTTATAGAAAATTGCTTGCTATTTAAACTAAATATTTGTTCTTCATCTCAGGAAAATATGGGGATGCTTTTGAACAAGGAGCTATTTTCCTTGTTCCCTGCCTCTTGAAATTAGCCTCATCCTACTTGAAAAACTAGCTGGGCCTTGTGGGATCATAAGAAAATGGGGCTCAGGTTTTCTTTGGCTAAAGAGGCAGCCCTTTGGGTTGGTGGTGGGTGTGCCTCCACAAGAGTGCAAGGATCAGAATTTAAATAAGCATCCTGCATGAACCTTCTTATGGCTGAAACACACAGTGAACCAGTGCCTGGTACCTTTCTGGGCACTGCAGGAAACAAGTTATGTAGATGCATCCCTAGAACTAAGTATCAACAAATCAATTTGACTCATGCAAATGAGGAAAGAAGGAAGGAAGGAAGGAAGGAAGGAAGGAAGGAAGGAAGGAAGGAAGGAAGGAAGGAAGGAAGGAAGGAAGGATGAAATTCTTACTATGAGTCAGGCACTATTTTAAGTGCTTACAAATATCACGTTGTATTTTCACAAGCAACCTATGAAGGTGGTTCTATTATTATTCCCATTTTACATTTGAAGAAACTGAGTTTAGGTAACTTGCCATTAGTAAGTGTCTGAGACTGGGTTTGGACTCAGGTTTTCTTAACTCCAGGGCCAGGACTCTATCTCCTGTACCACCTGCTGCCCTCCTTAGGTAAGGGGGGAATTTTTAAAAAACTTTGTCTTCAGAAGAGTTTTTTTTCTCAAGCCAGAGGAATTAAGTCCTGCCTCAGATGCTTTCTACCTGTTGACTTTGGGTAAGTCATTCTCTTTCTCCCAGAGCCTCAGTTTTCTCACTGGCCAAAGGAAAAATTTAAACTCCATGATCTCTGAACCTCTTCCAGTCCTTAATCTCTGAATCTTCATCCAAGTAGATGATCTTGGACACAGACAGTCAACCTCAGTTCTCTTGGCCATAAAATGAAGAGTCTTGGTCTAGACAGCCCACCTAAGCAGAGAACAGTTATCCCCCAGAGTGGAGCAATTTACATCCTGAGAGGAAGGAGGAATTAATTCACTTCCATTTCCCTTTAGATTCCTTTTGCAAGGATGAAAGAAGCCATTTCAGACTTGTATGATGTTCCTGTGACCTCCCAGTAGACTGTCCTGCTCTTGACTTGGTGCATTTTCCCTGGCTATGGCTCATCCCTGATGTGTTTTCCTTTCACCTCCACCTCCTTGCTTCCCTGGATTCATTCTAGTTTCAGCAAAACCCCACCTTCCGCAAGAAGCCTCTGCTGGCTCTTCTTGCTTCTATCTTGCCTCTGAGAGGAGCTCCCTTTTGCTTTCTATATTTTATTTGAATAGATTTGTCCACATGCTATTTCCTCCCCTGTTGGAATGTAAACATCTTGAGGGCAGGAATTGTGCTGACCTTTCCTTGTATCTCCTGTCACTACCATCGTGCTTGGGCACAAAGAAAGCACTTTAAAATGTTTATTGACTGACAACCCAAACAAATTGACTTAATATAGCCCAGTGACTGCCATTCCAATGGCTATATTGATGATGATAGTTTAAATTACCATTAATAACATTAAGTAAAGCTACCTGTGTTATTGTTTATTGATTGACAGTGAAAAGGAGACATAATAATTGAAGGGCTGCTTAAATACTCCCAGTGGCCAAAAATAAATAAATAGTTATATCATGGGAGAACAAAGTTCTCATTCTCTCCCTCCCTTCTTCCCTTCCTCTCTCCACCTCTCTTCTCTCTCTCTTTATGTCTCTCTCTGTCTGAGTCTCTCTCTGTCTCTGTCTGTTTCTCTCTGTGTATCTGTGTGTGTGTGTGTGTCTGTCTGTCTGTCTGTCTGTTTCTGTCTTTCTGTCTTTCTGTTTCTCTGCCTGTCTCTCTGTTTCTGTCTGCCTCTCTGTCTTTCTGTGTGTGTGTGTGTGTGTGTGTGTGTGTGTGTGTGTGTGTGTGTCTATCTTTTTTCTCTCTCCTCTCTCCATAAGAACCAGTGTTGGTTTCATATTCTAAATAGTTCTCTCTTCTTCTTCTTCTCTCTGTCTTCCTCTCTCTCTTCTTCTCTCTCTCTCCTTCTTCTTTCCTCTCTCCCACCCTCTTCTTCCCCTTCTCTTTCTGTCCCTCCCTTCCTCCCTCTTTTTCACTCTTTCCCTACATCTCTTCTCCCTCTCTCCCCCTCTCCTTCTTTCCCCCTCCCCCCCTCTGTCTCTCTGTGTTTCTCTTTCTCTTTCTGTTTCTCTGTCTTTATCTCTGTCTCTCTGTCTCTGTCTGTCTGTCCTCTACACACTCTCTCTTTTTCTCTTTCCCTTCCTCCATAACCAGTGTTGGTTTCATATTCTAAACACTTCTCTCTCTTTTTCTTTTTCTCTCTGTCTTCCTCTCTGTTCTGCTCTCTCCTTCCTTCTCCCTCCCTCCCTCCCTCTCTCTCCTTCCCTCCTCTCTTTCTCTTCCTCCCTTCCTCCCTCTTTTTTTACTCCTTCCCTACCTCCCTCTCCTTCCTTTCCTCTCCTTCCCTCTCCCTCCCCCCTAAAGTTCCTAAAAAGAGTTTTTGGTATTCCAAGTGATGATTGTAAATCTACCCAGTTAATTTATGAACCAATAAAGTCCTGTCAAGTCTCCTTCTCATCTTCTGGAAAACAGGTCTGCAGAAGAGGGAAGAAAGAAAGGATAGCTAGTTACTAGGGAAATATATTCTTGTTTCTCTTCTATTCCTCTTAATCTTTTCTTTGGAGCTAGTTTCATTCCACCATAGAATATAGAAATCCCCACCAACACAGACGACGTTCGGGGTGATATGGTCGACATTGTTAGATTGCGGGGCTTTAAGGAAATTAACAATAAATGCATCATTATTGTATCCAAACTGCCATCAGATTAAATTCAAAGCTTGAAATGAAAAGCTGAGACAGTCAGTTCCTTACACACGCAGAGGAGATGAAGACTGTTACAAGGCAATAGCATTTCTTAAGCTTCCCTCCTCCCTTCTCCCTTCAGTAAACACCTTGTAAATTTGTCTGAAATTTTCAAATTTTTCCTTAATTGAGGTTCCTTTCCTGTTCATTTGGGGTTGGGTGTGAAAATATATCAAGTTGCAACAACACAAAAGGCTGCTCTCTCAAGCCACATTTCACAACATTATTTCATCAGATGGTCTTAATTTTCTGCATGACATTATCTTTTCAAGCTGACATAAGACTGGGCTGTGATATTTGCATACTCGAGACGGAACTGTGCAGCTTAACTCTGTTTCTCCTTGTGTGGGGGATTTGGGGTTTTTGCACTTTGAAAAATCAAATGAAGCATCCATACAAAAAAGATTTCCTCAGCCTTTGAGTGACTTTGTTCCTTTCTTTTAACCAAAGGAACACTTGGAGCTATTTTAAATGCTCCCCTGCTTTTCGAGTCAGCTGTCTGGATGTGTATGAGGTATGTACATATATCCTTTTTTTTCCCCTGATGGTCTCAGAAGTGCGGTCTCATTAGTCAAAGAAACACAGCCACTTGGCTAATATTCACAGGACAGGCAACTTGTTCAGGAAGGAAGTCGTCCTCATCGAAAGGAGACAAATTCCAACTCTTAGGGATGAAAATGATGAGCAGGCTGGATGCTCCTGATGTATAGATAGCAAGTACCACAATAATGGTTTTGGACAGCCCTAAGATAAGGAATAAGAAATCTCAAAGCTTCAGAGAAGTTTAAAAAAAAAACTAGCCCATCGCAACACAACTAATAAATAACAGGATTAGAATTAGAACTCATGTTTCTTCACTCACAATGAATCTTTTTGTTTTTGTTTTGTTTTGTTTTCTGGGGTTCTTTGTGGTCAATAATAAGTTTTGGGATAGTCATGAAAATTCTGACTCTTAGGGCTACTTATATTCAGAATATGTTCTCCAATCTGAACTCCTGTTTCATGGATTCCATCATTTTGCTTTTATTAATTTTGTGGCTGCTGTCATCATTGTTGTTGCTATTTTCCCCTAATTTCTGGAAGGGGAATTTCCTAACAGCCTGGAATCCTTCTATGACAATCTCTGCACTGGTGGAGGGTGTCACTCATTCCTTAGGTCACTTAATGAGGTATAGCTTCCTAAATAATTTTTAATAATTTTATTTATAAATAAAATAATATAAATATAAAAATTTTAAAAATATATTTTAATTAAATGATATTTTTTAAAAGAAGCCAACAAATATTTCTAAGACTAGTTTGTCTAGTGTGCCTAAGGATATGGACATACAAAATTTTTGATGTTCTCAGTACAATACATTACATTTTATTCAGCTTTTTGGGACCCATTGCTAATTGCAAGTACCTAGAAAGCTATCCTAAGAAATGATGACAAGCCTAGGAAACACTCTGAAGAGTTCTGCAAATAGAGATGATTAACCATAAAACCAAATACAGGTACTATATATTTAGTTTGGCCTAAGGAAAATCAAAAAGTGTAATTAACACATAAATTCACATGGAATAGTAATCACTTCTATGAGTCATCATTTCTATGGTATTGGTCATATACTAAGTGACATAATGGAGGCAGATAAAATGCTGGTCTTCCTGTGGATTTCTCCATCTCTAGCTTCTACCTACTTCATTCTTCATTCAGTTGCCAAAGTGATCTTCCTCAAGCACCCATCTGATCATGTCACCTCCTTACTCAATGAATCCCCATGGGTCTTTGTTCACTACAGGGTCCAACATAAGATGCTTCATTTGGCATTTAAAGCCCTTCACAACTTGGCCCTTCTCCTATTTTTCCAGTCTTCTTATACCTTATTCCTCACCACTTCACTCACTCTCTAGTATGCCCTGGCCAACATGTTGGTCCTAGGAAAAGACTCTGCCAACTCTAGAATGCCTTTTCTTCTCATCTTGCTTCCTTTGAGATTCAGCTCAAACTCTACATTCTATATAAGCAGTTTTCCCTCCTCTATCTAATGTTTTCCCTTTGAAATTATTTTATATTAACACTCTAATTATCCTATATGCACATAGGACTGTGCACATTTTTCTTCCCAATAGAGTTCTCTGATCTCTAAAAAGATCAGAGAATATGTTTGTTTTTTGTCTGTTTGTTTTAGCTTTGTTATCATCAGAGCTAATAATGTCTGACATGTAGAAAGTATTTAATAAAAGCTTGTTGACAGACTACATCAGGAAGATCTGAATTCAAAATCTCCCTCAGATATTTACTGGTAATGGCAAGTCACTTAAGCATTTTCAGCCTTTATTTCTGCATCTATGAAATGAGGATAATGATAATACTTACCTCGTGGGGGGGTGTTAGAATCAAAGGAGATAATATATGCAAAGTGCTTTGCAAACCTTTATAGGACTCTTAGGTGGAAATCATAGTATGTGTGAATGGATTGGGGAACTGTCTGTGACAATGGAATAGAAAGCATCAAATCTAAAGCATGTGTATCTATGTTTATGTTTATGTAACAGTCCATTATTCTTAATACATTTTTATTTAATACTGTTTCCTTTTAGAACTTGAATTGGGCAGGGGGCAAGAATAAAAGATAACCCATAAATAATCCACTTGCCCTGTTGGTATCATTGTGATGGTAAGAAAATGGAAGAAAGGTCTCCACATCCAAAGGTTTTTAATCTATTGGAGTCCTGTGGCCAATTTACAAGAAGGCATGGGTGTGCTACACAGGATAGGAAAGCATTGCTAGGCCTCTGACTTAGTCACTGTAGGGAAAAGCCCAGTCAGGGAAATCAGATCACACAGTCATCAGAGTGTGAGAGTAGGGTTAAAGAAACATTATGTTATTCCTGGGAGGGTCCATAAAGGTTATCTAATTCAGCTTTATAGTTGAGAAACTGAAGTCTAGAGAAACTAATTGACTTACCCAAAATCATGGCATCAGAAAATGGAAAATCAGGGATTCAAACAATTTCTCTGGCTACAAATCCAATGTTCTTTTCACTGCATCAGTCAACAAATATTTATTACATTCCTACTGTGTACAAGGAACTATGCTAGGTACTAATGTCATAAAGATGAAATATGGCCCAATACTTGTCAGCGAAGATTCTAGGTAAAATATTTTCCAAACCTCAAGACTTTCTATAAATGCTAGCTACTACTTTCAGATTATAATCTGATCAAGTCAAGGCATTAAGTATTTATTAGCTACTTAATATGAGCCAAGTGCCAGAATAAGCAGTGGGAATACAAAAACAAGGAGAAAGAAAAATGGCACCTCTCTTTAGTAGCTTCATTTTAATGGGGAGACAATACCTCAAAGGATTCTGGGAGGGTCTGGGGAAGAAAAATGTTCAGTTTGAGGTCATGATGGGGAAGTCTAGACAAGTGCAATCTTGTGGGAAATAAAAAGATGGTTGACTCAATGACCTATTAAATTGAGGTTCTAGAGTATAAGGTATACCCACAATTTGTCAGCATCCACTCTATAAATTATAGATTTAAGCTGAAATAATTAGAGAAAGGGAGTCTAAATTGCCACAGTCAGCTCTCAATTGTGATCATCCATTCCAAATGTGGTTTGGGGGTTGAAATGCGGAGGATAAGGTCTAGCAAGGATGAAATATACAACTTAAAGAATAATGAATTGAGAACACTCCGAGCCTGGGTGGAAGGACTTACTTTTTCTTGGATTCCAGCCTTTTAATTTTACTTTCAATTACTTCTGAAGCTATACTTGGAAGTCCTGCAGGTATGGAGCCACAGTCACAAATAGTCTTGTTCCTCCAAGGGGTCCTAGGAGGTTTCAAGGATAAGATTTGTTTGATGAAACACTTACACTAAATAAGGGGCCTAGACATTATGATGGGTATCCATGGGAAGTCTTCTGGCTCATAGCCTTCCTAACAATAAAATATTATATCCACCTGTGGCATCAGTGAGAATCTAATGTTCTCCATAATATAAACCTCTCCTGACCATCCAGCAGTATTAGAGATATTCATGACTCTTAGACACAATATTTAGTTTTCCTGGGCTTTTCTGAATCAGGACTTATAAAACATAGGAGAAATAGGCCAGACCTGGCTACTTCAAGTTTGAGACTGGAACAAAATATGGTCCATGTATCACATCTCATAGTTCACAAAATGGTAATAACTTAGCCATAACAAAGGAAAGAGATTCACAGTGGTAGAAGGTTATTTAGCAAGAATACAGTGTTACTTCAGTTGGGCCCAGTTTCCCTAATTCTCTGTACCATGGAGTTTACTTGTCAGAGACCCAGGGGAAAAACTAAGCAACTTACTGTGCCCTGGTTTCTTTGCACCAAGTCCATAAGGAAGCTATATCAATATGGCAAGATTTTGGTCCATTTTTCCAATTAATTCTTGAGGACAGTTTCAATCCATTTGATGTAAATCTATCTTATCCTCCAAAGGGTAGGCCCTTAAGAGTAGGTAGATTCCATGACTAAATAGCAAGACCCTAGAAAATGTTGATCTTGTCACAACATAATACAGACACCAAGGCAAAGGCCATTTCATACTTTTGTTTTATATCTCAAAGACTGAACCCAATGCTAGCCACACATTGGATCCTTAATCAGCATTTTACACTATTGCTATGGTTGTGCCCACATTGACCTTAAGATTTGCTAATAAAACTGATAGCTTTACCCTTTGGTTTCTGGTCAGAATGAGCAAACTAGAGACATGTTATGGGAAGAGTTACCCATTTGCACAGAATCATCAGGGGTATAGTAGTATTTTGCAAATCAATGTAGGTAGCTTTGGCAATGTCTTCATTGTATTTTAAAACTGTCTCTAATTTCTTCAAGTACCAGTCAACTGTGTTCCTTACACTATATGAGGTTTGAACCAAGTAGAGATATTTAATCCAGGAAATACAATTTGGGGAAAAATTTAATAGAGAATTGCACAGAATTTTTTCATGGAAAGTTACATAATGATCATCAATGAAGGGTGGTCATTTTGCTGGCAGGATTCTTACTTTAAGATATAATTTGTCATTGGGCCAAAGGACCATATTTCAAAACCTGTAAGGGACTTCAGAGGCCATCTAGTGTAACTCCATCATTTACCGATGAATAAATTAAGGCTTGGGAATGTTAAGTAATATCCACCTTCAAAACACACACACAAACACACACACACACACATCCTGAAATATCGTTCAAAGTCATAAGAGACATGACATTACCTCTTTCCTAAGTAAACCATTATCCTTTCTTGTCCTTCCCTCACATAGATAATAGTTGCCAAATCTTGCTATTTCTACCAATCAAAACACATCTAGCTTTCTGACCCCTCTTCTCTACTCATACAATTGCCATTATAGTTGTGACTTTCAATTTTTTTTACCTCTCCCAATAAACTTTTCATTGATCTCCCTTCCTCAAAGCTTTCCCCATTTCTGTTCATCCTTTCTATCACTACTGCCAAAGCAATTTTCCCAAAACACTGATCTGATTAGATGACTTCTCTTTGCAATTAATTGTAGTGGCTTCCTATTGACTCTAGGATAAATACAATTGTTTCTTTAGTTTATAAAGCCCCATCCAACCAGATGATAACCAACTTTTCTAGCCTTATCGAACATTTCTTCCTTTACCATATTTTGTAATCCAGTCAAACTAACATTCCTCCACAAAGCACACAATTTAACATCCCTGGGCATTTGCACTGCCTATTCCACATAACTAGAATATACTTTCTACTTCCCTCTTCCTTTAAGATGTAATTCAAGTATCATCTTTTATGAAGACTTTCCTAACCCTTTGAAGTTCTAGAGGATTCTCTTCTAAAGACCTTGTATTTAACTACTCTCTCTCTCTCTGTCTCTCTCTCTCTCTCTCTGTCTCTCTGTCTCTCTCTCTCTCTCTCTCTCTCTCTCTCTCTCTCTCTATATATATATATATATATATATATATATATATATATATACACACACACATATATACATATATCACTACATTATACATTAGATATTTATTCACTATATTTATGCTGCATATATTTACATGTAAACTTATGTCTCCCATTACCTGACATATAGTAAATGCTTAGTAAATAATCCATCTATGCTTGGATATGTAGATTATTTTATTTTTGTAAGTTTAAGTGTTTCATCAGCGCCTAGTGACTGACACATGGTAGGTTCTTAAATATACTTATGGATTATTGGCTGAGTAAGCAGGGTCTTTCAAATGTCTCGATGCTCCTCTGTCATGATACAGCTGTAGTAGCTTTTTGCTCTTCCTAAGAGATATTTATGATGATATAAGCTGTTCTTCAGTGCTGAATCTCCACTTTCCCCACTCTTCATAATGGTCGAAACATTCTTTTTTTTTTTTTCCCCCAGAAGAAATTGGGGTTAAATGACTTGCCCAGGATCACACAGCTGGGCCAAAGTATTCTTATGCAAAGTGTTTATGTGCTTCTGGGAAAAAAATGATTTATTATTGCTGTCTAACATTGATTCTGATCTCCATATGAAAGAAGGATGTCTATACAAAAGACTTCATTTCTAAAATATATAGAACATTGTTGGAGTTCTTGTTCTTCTTTAAAATAATATAAATGATGGTTTTCTCTGGGAGTGATCAGGTTTCTTGGGGAGGTTTTCTGGAGGCAGTCTTAGTATCAGTTAAAAGTAATAATCACCCAAAATGCAGCCAGGTGATAGAAGTTCAGATCTTTTATTGTCTCCAATATAGCCCAGTTAGCTTTTCTTAGAAGCCTCTCTCTCTCCTTGGTTCTAAGAGCTCTTGCAGCTTTGTCCTTTGCTTCTGCCTCTGCCTCCAGCCAGCATCAAAGTAAAAGTTGTAATGAATCTTTCTTGCCTCCGAGAGAGGGCTTCTGGCTCTCCCAGAGTGCTCTGTGTCTGGCCCAGAGTGCTCTTCTCCAATGTAATTCAGCTGAACTCCCAACTCATAGCTTCTTCTGACTTGACGCTCCCCTCTCCATGTAAATCAGTTGAATTCTGTCCAAGAGCCTCTGTCTGTTTCTTATATATGAGAGAGAGGAATTGTGGGATACGAGAGAGAGGGATTATGAGTTTCTTCCCAGGGTGCTCTCTGGCCTAAAAGCTTCAAGAAAGGTGTGAATTCACAAAGTTACACAGTTAACTTTGTGAATCTCCTATACTTGTGAATTCCAATGAGTAAAGGTGCAAACACAAGCATTGTATCAATTAGTTCTACTTAGTACCTTGCTTCAGGTTCTGGCCCAAAACATCTCAACTCTAATGACATAACAGTTTGTAAAGATTCCAACAGAACATTGGTTCAAGTTTATAAGAATACAGGCAATTTTCCAATTAATAAATGGCCAAAGGCTATGATCAAACAATTTTCAGACAAAGAAGTTAAAGTCATTTCTAGTCATATGAAAAAATGCTCTAAATCACTATTGAATAGAGAAATGCTAATTAAAATAGCTCTGAGATACCACTATATACCTCTTAGATTGGCTAAGTTAACTAGGAAAGATAATGATTAATGCTGGAGGGGATGTGGGAAAACTGAGACATTAATGCATTGTGAGTAGAGTTGTGAAATGATCCAGCCATTCTGGAGAGCAATTTGGAACTATTCCCAAAAGGCTATAAAACTGTGCATACCCTTTGATCCAGCAATTACTCTACTGGGTCTGTATACCGAAGAGATCATAAAAGGGGGTAAAAGACACACTTGTACAAAAATATTTGTGGCAGTCCTTTTGTAATGGCAAAGAGTTGGGGGATGACTGGATAAGTTATGGTATATTATGGTATCTTATGGTATAATATGGTATATGACTGCAGTGGAATATTATTGTTTCTATAGACATAATGAGCAGGCTGATTTCAGAAAAGTCAGAAAAGAACTGATGCTGAGTGAGGTGAGCAGAAGCAAGAGAACATTGCACACAGTAACAATAAGATTACATGATGACTAATTGTGGTGGAGTTGACTCTTTTCAACAATGCAGTGATTCAAAGCAATTCCAATAAATTTGGGATGAAAATGCCCCTCGCATCTAGAGAGAAACCATGGAGAATAAATGTGTATCAAAGGTAATATTTTCATCATTTTCATTTTTTTTTCTTTCTTAAGATTACTTTTCCTTTTTGATCAGATTTTCCTTACACAACATGACAAACATGAAAACATATTTACATATATTTAAAATTTAATAAATATTATATTTATAATTAATATACATTATTATTATTTATTATTAAACAAATATTTATAATTAATAAAATATATTTAAAGGAACTGAACATATTTAACCTATATCAGATCACTTGCTATCTTGAGGATTAGAGAGGTGAAAGAAAGAAGAAAAATTTAGGGCACAATGTTTTACAGAAATGAATGTTGAAAATAATCTTTAGATGCATTTAGTAAAATAAAAATTTTAAAAATTAATGCATCTATCCCCATAAATCATACTGGCCTAATCAATGAAGCATGACTCCTTCCCTCCTTCCTTCCTTCTTCCTTCCTTCCTTCCTTCCTTCCTTCCTTCCTTCCTTCCTTCCTTCCTTCCTTCCTTCTTTCCTTTTTGCTTGCCATATAAATAGTGCCAAGTACTGAATGTCTTTTTTATTGGTTGATATCTCCCACATTGGGATTATACCTATATTTTGATGTTCTGTCATCTACCTTTGTCCAGGAGAAAGTAGGTTATCCCTACTTAAGCAACATTTTCCAACTTTAGCATGCAGCTGATTCCCCCAGAAAAAAACCTAACACCAACCTAATGAACTTCACAGGCTCAGTAGGGTTTGTTGAGTGCAGTAATATATCATTCAGCAATATCACAGCCTCTTGGTCAAGCATGTCTCAGGAAACAGAGTTCATGGACCAATGGAAGTTAATGGACACATTATACATTCTAAGAACATGACCAGGCTTTAATATTGCCAGAATCAGATCAAAAATACTGTCTTCTACCCATCATCTTAACAATAATAATAATATGCTAACATTTTGTGTTTATTCAACTCTTTGTGAAGCCGTTTAGAGTTTTCTTGGCAAAGATATCTTCTTTGACTCATTTTACATATGAGGAAAGTGAGGCAAATAGGATTAAATTATCTTGTCCAAGGTCACCCATATCTGAAGCCAGATTTGAACACAAGAAGGTGAGTATTCAGGCATTATAACCACTGTGCAACCTGGCTGCTCGTACTAACACTTAACACTTTTAACAGTTTGCAAAATGCTTACTTAACATGAATGAATCTCATTAGAGTATAATGAAAAAGCTGTAATCTAGGTACTGTTAGTATTATCATCCCCATTTTTCAGATTAAAAAAGCAAAGTGAGGTTTAGCTGCATGCTAAAGTTGGAAAATGTTGCTTAAGTAGCAACAACCTACTTTGTCTTGGAGAAACGTGAATGATAGAATATCAAAATGTAGGTGCATTCCCAGTGTGAGAGATATTAATCAATGAAAAAGACATTCAATGCTTGGTACCATTTATATGTCAGGAAGGAAGGAAGGAAGGAAGGAAGGAAGGAAGGAAGGAAGGAAGGAAGGAAGGAAGGAAGGAAGGAAGGAAGGAAGGAAAGAAGATGGGAAGGAGATAGGAAGGAAAGAAAGAGGGACTGAAGGAAGGAAGTGAAGGTTGAATGACTTCCATTAAATGATTCCACCTTAGCTAGTATACAGTAATATTTTTCCACTCTCATAACTTCTCAGCATTGAAAAAAATCTTCAGGGTATCTGTGAGTCCATCAGTGATTATAGCCTGAATTCCCATCTTTTGTGTATTTTGTCTTTAATTTCATAAATTCTATGAAGAATCTACTCAGCAGGTTAGAAGCTTTCATTTGGTTTTGTGGTATATATATATATATATATATATATATATATATATATATATATATATATATATATATATATATATATATATATATATATATATATATATATATATATATATATATATATATATATATAATATATATATATATATATATATATATATATATATATATATATATATAATATATATATATATATATATTAGCATATTGTAGGGATTAGTTCAATCCATGGGTGAATTTTTATTATATGCTTCCCCACCCCAATCTAATCACACATCTCCTTGATAAGATCTTTTCCAACATAACTTTTATGTAAGTCCTCATGAGTAATATCCATCAGCCTACTTCTTTTTATTGGCCTTTAGATTGCTAAGCATTTTGATTCTTCAGAGTTTTGTTGTTATATGATTTTTAGTTGTATATCATTACTGAGTATTAAAGAAGATGGGTTGCTGTGTCAAATTTAGAAAGAACTACATAATTTCTCAAATATAATACAACCTGCAACTAGGTTGATAGCTATTGATGTTCAATTTATCACCTGTTTTGGGAGGGTGATAAAACCATCTATTATATTTTCTAAGCATTCAATATTTTTCTGTCTTTACAATATCTTGAAATCAATTAATCAAAAAAAATCAATTGATTATCACTTATAACAGGAAGAATACAAATCAAAATAACTCTGAGGTTTCTCATCACATGCAGAAAATCAATGAAAATGACAAAAAAAAAATAGAATCATCAGTGTTGAGGGAGAGTAGGTGAAAACAACAGAAATACTAACAAACTTGGTAGATCCATGAATTGGTTCAACCTTTCTGGAAGCAGTTTGATTTTCTGTTAAAAAAAAAAAAAAGTCTGTATCCTTTGACCTAGAGCTTTCTGTGAGGCTTATGCCCAAGGAAGTCAATGATGAAAGGAAAGATCCCTTCTACAACAAAACATATTTAGCAATACTTTTTGTTGTAGGAAAGAATGAAGAGTAAAACAAAAAGAATGAGTCTTGAAAAAAGAGACTAAATAAACCATGGAACATGAATATAATGGAATATTAATCAATTATTTATTTATTCGTTTATTTGTTTATTTGTTTATTTACTTATTTTTGCTGAGGCAATTGGGGTTAAGTGACTTGCCCAGGATCACAAAACTAGAAAGTGTTAAGTGTCTGAGACCATTTCATATTCTTTCCTGTTTTATTCTTTATTTCAAAGGATGACTTGTTGGGAAAAAGAAAAGAGAAGATACATTTGGAAATGAATATATTTAGAAAGTATCAATACATTTTTAAAATAATGCCATACAAAATTTTTATTTATAAACAACAAAGAGAAAATAATGAAAAGTAGGAGAGGAGAGAAGAAAAGAAAAGAGAAGAGAAGAGAGGAAGAGAGGGGAGGAAAGAAGAGAGGAGAGGAGAAGAAAGGGGAGGAGAGGAAAGAAGAGGAGGGGAATGGAAGAAAGGAGAGGAGAGGAGAAGAGAAGAGAGCAGAGGAAAGGAGAGAGGAGGAGAGGAGAGGGGAGGGGAGGGGAAAGAAGGAAAGAAAAGAAAAGAGAGGATTGGAGGGAAAGGGAGAGGAGGGGAGGGAAGGGGAGAGGAGAAGGGAGGAGAAGAGAGAGGAGAGAAAGAGAGGAGAAGGGAGGTGAGGAAATGGGAGGAGAGGATGAGGGAAGAGAAGGAAGGAGAGGAAAGGAGAAAGAGAGGAGAGGAGTGGGGATCAATTCTACTGTGTTTTCAAAATTGATGTCACCTCGATTTGGGGTTTGCTTCATGTGTACTTGATCTGGTCCAGCTGCCCTCTTTAACTACATTTTCTGTAATGTCATTTTCACTTCCTCCTTTAGTACATTGGGTTCCAAAGTGTTGGTGAACAAATATGATGGTTCCATTTTCATAGAAAATGAAATAAGTCACTGTAAAAATACTGGCAGATTTGTTCCACTTTTTGTCTATTTGTTGTTCTCCTCAGTTCACCTATAAATGCTTTTAGGCTGATCTAACTTAGTTAGGCCTTCTGCCAAGGTTTTTGAAGACCCATTTCCCTCTCTGTCCTCTTTGCTCTTTTACGAGGTGATATTGTTTATAAAATGTTTCTATCCTCCTCCATAATCTTCTGCAAATGAATTTCTTTTCTAAAATGGCATTACATTACATTACATTTGGTTTTGTACCCTGCAGTTCTTCCTATGATTTCTCTCTTTTCACCCTCAGCAACTGATGGGACAAAAGCTGTTTGGTTCATGATGTCATTTGCACAAACACACACATATAGAGGTATACATGCACACATATGTATGTATGTATATACGTATATATAAATATACATGCAAGTGTGCATATCACCAGGATACAGATGATTTGATATCCCATGAAATAATATTTCTGATTGTATTTGGGCACACAATAAAACCAACTCTCTATACTGTTTTCTTGACTTCTCCAAAGAAGATCTCTGAGCCTTCCTCCCAATTATCTGCTATTTCTCCTTCCTTGTGGTTCTTTGTATCAAAAAATGTGTCCAGCCTGATTTGATTTAGCTCCTCTAGCTCTAGGTCCACTTATTAGATAAATATCTCATATTTAGACTACCAACAATAAATGAAATTTTATAAATGGCCTGAAAACTATATATTGCCTAGCTTCCTCCACTTCCCCTCCTACCAATCTGTCACATGGTCAAGGATGGCAAAGAGACTACATAGAAACAAGAGGTAATTTGTGCTTATCATTGTTCTGTGAGAGCCATGGTCAACCCACCAAGTGGCCAGGCCCATTCAAATAAGAGCTCCTGCAAGGGAAGGTCTTCTTTTTGGCCTTTTTTGTATTCCCAGCACTTAACACAGTGTGGGACATGTAGAAAGCATTTAATAAATAATTATTGACTGATTAAATGGTTGCAGAGAAGGTCCTTAGAAAACAAACTGTCTTTATTTCAGCCATATTAGAACTTATTAAAAATTCCAAATTGAGGGACAATTAGGTGGCATGATAGGTAGAGCACCAGCCTTGATCTCAGGGGTACCTGAGTTCAACTCTCACCTCAGACACTTAACACTTCCTAGCTGTGTGACCCTGGGCAGGTCACTTAACCCTAATTGCCTCAGGGGAAAAAACAAACAAACAAAAATTGCCTTGGACAACTAGGTGGCAGAATGGAGAGAGCATTGGGCCTAAAATCAGAACATATTTATGAGTTTGAATCCTGCCTCAGACACTTACTAGCTGTATGATCCTGGGCAACTCACTTAACCCTGTTTGCCTCAGTTTCCTTATCTGTGAGCTGGTGAAGGAAATGGAAAACCACACCAGTATCTTTTGCAAGAAAATACCAGATGGCACCACAGAGTGTTAGACATTATTATTAAACAAAAAAGGTTCTTAATGATGGAAAGAATTGTGGTTCATCTGATCACTTCTTTTCAGATATTAGTTAAGACTTACTATGTGTTAAGTGCTGTAGGGACAAAACAAAAATCAAAACCAATATCTGTCCTCAAAGAGCTCATAGTATAACCTGAGGTGGTGAAAGCATATAAAAACACCGTATATAGTAAATAAGCTTACAGGGAAAGCATTCCCATTGAGGGAGACCCCAAAAAAAACTTCGTACAGAAGGAAGGATTCTGAGACTTGGAGGAAACCAGGGAAATAAGATGGGGAGAGGAATATAGGAAATTGAAGTTGAGGGAGCTATAGTGCCATTTTAAATTACCTGAAGACCATACTGAAACCTTTGAACAACCATCTGCATCCTTATTGCATGAAGCTGAAGCTTGCTTGGCTATGTCCTGAAAGCATTTACAATGGCTTGAACTAAGTGCAGTCATGCCTTGAGGCAGAAGGGTGAACCCACCTGACCCCTCCAGCCCTTCCAGCATTAAAACCCCATGATGTAGAGCCTGACAACAGTACTTCTGTCATGTGCTAGACTTCTTCCCACTAGAAGCTTCGGCCTAAAATCATTTCTAAATAAGGACTGGGGAGGAGAAGGGGAGGGAAGGGAGGGAGAGAGGGAATCACTCAAGAAAACAAGACCCAGATAACACAGAAGGGCAGCCTAGCAAAGTGACAAGGAATCAGAGGGAGGGGTGAGAAATATCTGTTTGTGGGAGCTGGGGAGAATGTTAAGAAAGAGAAGGGAAGGAAACTCAGCAAAGATATTTCAGTCAATTTTCTGTCCAAATAAACAATTCCACCGTTAATAAAAAGTGGTTCCTTTTGATGATAGCCAGCTAAAGTGCACATTCTCTGTAGTAAAATAGCTTTTAAAGTAAGTTTAAAGGGTTAGCGGGGCTCAAAAGAAAGTTTAAAACCAGCTGCCTTCTCCCTTCGGTATCCCTAGCCAGCGTCACCAGATCCCCAGAGCTCTTCCTCTCCCTGCTGCAATAAGGAGTCCCTGAAACAGAAGAGGACTTTTGTGGGAAGTCATATAAATCAGAACGAGGTCCATCTCCATGCTCAAAGATGGGATGAGAGATTCTGACCTCTGATTAGGGTGTAGTAATTTCTCATAGTTCTTGAATTTAACATTCTAGAGCAGGAAAATAGGAAGATTACACCTTGTCTAAGGTGGTTGTTCAGTAGGTCCAAGTGATGTGTATTGATTAGAAGATAGAAAAAGTTGTTTTGTTACCAGTGGGTAATGACATATTCTTCAATTATAGACCTCATTTTAGCACGTATATGAAGCTAAATAGGACCTTAGAGAACTGCTGGTACAATGCCCTTGGTTTATAATTCAGGAAATAGACCCAATGAGGTCAAGTTATTTGCTCAAGGGCCCCCAGATTATAAACGGCCAGAGACAAATTAGATTAGAACTCATGTCTGCTCTCCCAGTTCGGTGCCCTTTCTATTAGACCACCCCTTGCAAGTACATGTTATGTGGACATGGGATGGACAGGCAAGGATGGGATGAGATAAGATCTAGATAACTGGATGGAGTGCCCTCAACTGTTTAGAACATTAGGATATTGTCTTCCACATTAGCTGGTAAGTCTCTTGAACATAGTATCTGTGTCCCAAATCTATTTGAATCCCTAAAACCTTTTTTGTTGTGCAATCACTTGATCTATATATGACTCTGTGACCCCATTTTTAGGGAGTTTCTTGGCAAGGATACTGGAGTGGCTTACCATTTCCCTTTTCAGCTCATTTTACAGATGAGGAAACTGAGGCAAACAGGATGAAATAACATACAGCAGGAGGCTGAATTTGAACTCACAGAGATGAACCTTCCTAATTCCAAGTCCAGTGCTCTACTCACTGTACCTAAAAACCTAATAATACAAGGCAAGTAGTAGACAATGTTTGTTGATTGTCTATGCAAATCCTGTGGGAATCCTGGGTGTCTATACCTCCACAAACCTTCAGTTTGCTCTCACTATGGGAAGGAAGGTGAATTGGTCATGGAGGTGAAAAAGGAAACAGAAGCTCTCCTTTCTTGGCTATTCTCAGATATGAATGATGTAGGTCACAAAAAAATATCACTCTTTTTTTTATGGGCTGCAATATTGGGATTGTATCCATTTCAGAGCTCATTAAGCTTTGATAACCAAGGTGGTTAATGACATGCCGTGGATCTTTTTGTGTGTGCACCCGTGTAGAAGGAGGCTTCTGCCATGTGTGTGTTTAATTCAGACACTGCTTTCAGGATGCTAATTCACATGTTAAATATGGAGGGAGAAATTGACTTTTGTTCTTTGAGGACGCAGAGTCTTAGAACTATTGTCTTTGGAGTGCAGTGTGACAAACACTTAGTAGCTGAACTTCTGTCTTATCAGGAACACTTATTCTCTCAAACCAGGCCTTTAAAAATGCAGAGCTTTTCCTCTTGTTTCCAGAACTGCTTTTCATTGTACAGTTCTCCATTTAGTCTCAATTAGGCATGTCAGAGCAGTTCTGTGACCCTGACATGGAAAATAGTATTGTAAGTAATATAGCTGGGAATTTGGAAAGGATATGCTGTTCCTGGAGAAAGCTTTTTTTTTTTTAAACCCCTAAACACTGTGATGAAATGTTTTATGCCTGCACTGTCTGCGCAAGGAAGATGTGGAATTAAGGAGAGCCGTAAAATATAAAGACTCTAGACCTGCATATGATTATCCATATTAAATTGAAGTAAATTTACTTTATATTGCTCACTGAGAGTTTTTCACTGGCAAAATAAGATTTGTTTGTATTCTCTTCTCTCTCTCTCTCTCTCTCTCTCTCTCTCTCTCTCTCTCTCTCTCTCTCCCCCCAAATGCAAGCCAGTGAAAGCTTGGTGCCAAAATTGGAGATTTTCTGTTGTCTTCTCCTATTTTTTATGTTTGGGGTTCAACTTTCTCAGAAGTAAGAGATCTTGTAAGAGATCTCACATGATTTTGCAACTACAGCAAAGTTAATTCTCTTTTGTGTCCCAAAGTCAGGAGAGGATGTTCCCAAAATTAAAAGATATTGAGTTCAAGAAAAGATCTATATCTATTATCTCAGATTTCAGATGTTTGGCCTATTTCCCATTTGCATCAGTGACTTGGTTAAAGCTACAGATCCACATCAATTCAATAAGCATTTACTAAATAATATACTATGTGCAAGGTACTGTGTAAATACTATCTATATGAGTATTTTAAAAAAGAACAAATAATAGTTCTTGCTCTCAAGAAGCTTACATTCTTCTTGAGGGATTTACACTCTGCTGGGCAGTCTAGATAGCATGCTTATCCAATTTGCTAATAAGACAGAGCTTGGGGAGATTAAATAATTCATTCAGTAAATGAGAGAGTTGAGATCCAACGGATCTTGATGGTTAGAACCATGGACTTTATCTAACGACTTTATTTAATCAAGCTCAAGTCTTGCAATTGTGTTCAAGAAACAAGCTGAAGAGATGTGATGAATTAACAACAATTCAAATAAAAAAATATTGAGAATGTTAGCCAGTAAATACTTATTAAACATGTACTATATGTTAGGCACTATTCAAAGTACTTGAGATACCAAAAAAAAAAAAAAAAAAAAAAAAGGCAAAAGCTAGTTGCTGCTCTCAAGGAGTTCACACTCTAACATTAGTGGTGTGAAAACTCCAAGTGAATTAACAGTGTGATATGGCAGACAAAAATGTTAATGAGCTACAAGACTGAATTCATCAAGAGATAATACTCTGAACTAAGATGACAATAGCTCCATTGTCTTCTGGTAAGATCCCATCTGGAGTATTGTTTTCCAATTTCAGCATTACATTTTAGGGAAGATGGTGATTAGTTATAGAGTATCCAGATAAGCATGATAAAGATGGTAGACAGCCTTGCCATATAGCTATCAATTTAAGCCACTGAAAATATTGAGAACATTTGGAAATTTTTGGAGCATAATTAGAGGAAACGTCATTACTTTCAGTAAGTATTTAGAAGATTTTCTTTTGGAAGGAGTCTTAGATGTGTTCTACTTGACCCTGGAGGACAAAACTTGGAATAATGATTGGCAGTTGCAGGGAAGAAATTTTATTCATGGCATTTTTATTAATTTTGTTAAATCTTTTTCAATTACATTTTAATACAATTTTGTTCATACCAGGGATCAAGTTTGACACCTCTACTATACCATATTGCTAAGGATTATTTACATATAATAAATACAATGATATCCAGAAAATGAATGACTAGAAATGAAAATCACACATTTTCAAGTAATACATATAAATACAACACATAAACATAATACATATAAAAAGATGGTAGTGGTGATCTGGGAGCAGGAAATGTTGCACTTAGATGGTGATGGGATTCTATATGAAAAGTGAGCATACAGTAAAATCCAAGTAAGCGGGACAATGAAAATGTATATAAATAATTGTGTCATGTATGAGTACAGAGGAGAGTTTAGATGGATCACAGTATGCAAGGAGGAATAATATTCAGTGAAAGTTCAAATACTCATAGAAATTTTAGTGTTGACATTAAAAACATTTCCTAATAACTACAGCCTTAGGAAAGTGCTACCTCTGAAGATGGTAGCTTCCCTTTCATAGAAGATCTTTAGATAAAGATTAGATGGTCATTCACTAAGTAGCTAGTTTGTGGGAAGCTTGCTTGAATGCAGTTGGATTTTATGGCCACTGGGGTTCGTTTAAACTCTGGAATTCTGTGACTTTGTTAAACGTATTTATCAGGCATTAAATATTGAGTGCTAGGCACTTGAAAGAATATAAATGAAGTGTAAGACAGTCCCTGACATCAACTTACAATCTTATTTGAAGAGATATAGAAGAATGTGAAATAATTAAAGAGTGATACAGAACAATAATATGATTAAGATTCTAAAATGAATGCCATAGACCAATGCCATGAATATTAAGAGATGGAAGAGACAAATAAACATTAAAATAGTCAAGAATAAGTTCATGAAGTAGATAAGGACATATTTGAAAACTCAAAGATAAATAAGGTCCAAAAAGGTAAATATGGAGGAAGAAAATATCAAAAGTACAAAGAGGAATGGGGATATAAAATTAGCACCACAGGAGCACTGATTAATATTGGAACATGAATTCATATAGGTAGGATTTCCCCCCCTCCAAAAAAAATAGCCAGTATCTTGACAGAACTAGTAATATACCTCTAGATGATTTTAACTATTTGACATTATCTAAGTTATTAATGCTTCTAAAGATGTTCTTTTGATTTCATTTGCCTTACAGATAATGGTAGAAAGAATGGTATGATTTCTGTTGGCATATATTCAATGTGATTACACAAATGTGTATGGAATGCCTACTATATGCAAGGTACCATGCTAGATATTAAGGATGCTTCAATGCTTTGACGACTTTCTGAACTTCTGCCAGTAATCAATCCAGTAAGCAGATCACAACAAACCATGCCTTCTCATCTTTTACATGCTTTAAGAATCCCCTCACAAAGGGAGCACCTTTCCTCTTGATAGATCAATGGGAAGTGCCCAAGTGCAAATGGAGAACTTGGGTTATCAGTTATTCCTCGATCTCTGTAAATGACTAGCTCAGTTTTTCTAGCTAAGTATTTTTAATATCAATTATATTGTTTCTCTGGCACAATTCTTAATTGGTGATATATAGCATTCAACTCATGTGGAACAAGCTTCTATCATTCTTTCAGTGACCTGTAATTTTAATTCTTTGGATATTATTGCATTCCGCAATTGTTCATAGCTATATAATATCACTAGAAAAGTTTTAAAATGGCCTTTTGGGGGATATAATAAGTCATTAAAAATTGCTCAATGTCCCAAAAGCAATTCAGCTCACTCTCCTACTTCTGCTCAATTCTGGACACATATCCATTGTCTATCTTCAATGCCTATACAAAATATAATGATAGACAAGTTCTATAAGATGATCATCCAACCACATATCATATTTTGACAATGATCACTCCTTATTCATTAAGTTTCACTGTGTGAATTGTTTGACTAAATTCTGTAAGTGACTATTGATATCATTTGGAATATTTTGCAATGTATTAGGGCATGATGCAATCAGGAGATTTTTATTCACAAACAAAATCTTACAGGAAACTCTACCAGCCATGGAATATTTATGCGAATTAGGTTTTATGTTGCCCATCCTCCAAAAGTGTGAGGGGGAATACTTAAAATATGTTTCTTTGATTTATGCCTCATTTGCTACTGATAATCCTAAAGGTATCAAGCAGATTTATCTCTCTTGCTTCCGCTTTCAAAAAATTTGTATGGTTTTAACATACATAAGAGATATTTTGTTCCACACAAAATATTTTTATAAACTAAGAAAAGTTGCATTTTATTATCTAAACCTTTAGTCAGTTGTGTGACAATTACAATGTGAGAGTCCATAGATATTATTTCTGAAAGTTTATATATGTTCTTCTCCTATCTTCTTCAAGGGTTCCCTTAATTCTTTAGTAGTTGATTTTTATGATTTTATAAAAATGGAAATGTAAGCTCATGAACTAATAGTCACTGAAGTTTTCTGGATAATCTTTCTTTCTTCCTTTATTAATTCATTCATTAATTCTGGCAATCATATTTTTAAACAAAAATTTGGTATCTCACTATATTCAAAGAACTTGTTAATTAATCACTCAACACCTTCAAAATTGCATCACTTCCAATAAACACCTTCTCTCTGTTCATATAATATAAAAATAAAGCCTTTTGTTTTCTTTATCTCCTTTTTTAGTGCATTTTCAATATCCTCATGAAGAAATTTGGGACTGTGATGTTTCAGCCTATGTGTGATGGCTATACTATCACCAATGGGGAAGAGAAAATTTTAAAATAATTATCTTGAGAAATGCTTTAATTTTTCAATTGTTGTCCTCTTTTCTTCTTTTAAAAGTTTTCAAGCTAATTTGTGTGTGTGTGTGGGGGGATTGGTAAAGTTTTTTTTTAACTTATTCTTATCCTATACACACATATACACACAAGCAATTTCTTGATGCATTAGGAGAAAATACTGCTTTTCTAACATCCTTATCCATAACACTTATCTACAAGTTCATATTCTAAAAGGCTATTTTCCTTGGCTCTCAAACTTCCCTTTTAGCAAGGGTATCAAATGTTTGTCTGCTAAGGTTGTTTATTGATTTTTCAAAATATATCCTTGGTGCTATTGGTTCACATTAACTAAATTCATTAAGGAAATAGGAATAGTATGTACTGATAACTGTTTTTTTTATCCATTCCCCAAATACCTTATTTAACTAGATTAGGTTAATATTGTTTTAATTGTATGTGATATTTAATTTTCATTTTCATCCTCCTAATTTGGTGTAGATTTTGATCTTTGTTTTAACCAGGAATAAGAGGATTAAGGCACTCCAAAGGAATAGGAAATAACATTTAAGCTGAACCTTGAAGAAAGATAGAATTTCTGATAGATGGAAATAAAGAAAGAATATAGTCTAAGTGATGATCTAGAGAGTTGATTTAAATGTGATTCTGACATTGGTGATCTATTGTTTATGATTTGTTAAAATATAATTAACTTCATATTTATGGTACTATTTTAGGCTTGCCATATATGTTTGTGGAATAACTTGATATATTCAAGAGTGCCAGGTAGATAATTAGCATTTAATAAAGCTTAGTTATTGACTTGAACAGAGTTCTGAAAGAAACTAGAGTTTCTGCGATACACAAGTGAGTAGAAAGTGCACTTCTGTCTCTGGAAATAAGTAAGTCAGAGGCTTAGATGCAAGAAATGGAGTCTTATATTTGATGAATGCTAAGAAAATGATTTTGATTGTAATTGTAGTGTCCTTTGGGAGAAATTATGTGCAATAAAAGTGAAAAGATAAGTACTATTTCAAAAGAAATAGTAATAGTCTGTATTAGTATCTGTTTTTGTATCCATTTCCCAAATAGTTTATTTAAATAGGTCAGGTTGAAATAGCTTCAATCCATGCAATATTTCATTTTCATTGTTATTCTTTCAATCTGATACTAATTTTGTTCTTTGTTCTAATCAGGTATAGGAGGATTAAGGCCCTGTATAAGATTAAGATATGGAAAATAACACCTAAACTGAACTTTGAAGAAAGATAGAAATTTTAGTGAATAGAAGAGAGAGAAAAAAGCATATTCTAGTCAATGGGAAGTTGTATGCAATAAAAATGAAGAAGATGGGCTCAAGTTGTAAAGGATTTAAAATATTATAGAGATTATATTTGATCCTCAAGAAAATAGGGGGTCACTTAAACTTTAGTGAAGTTTAGTTTTAAACTTTTAGTAAGTTTATAAAATAGGAAAAATGATATGGAGATCTGATGTTTCCAATTGGACAGTGTCACACTAAAACATAATTTTAGCATTTTAAATATTTTTTAATTGTCTTTATCTTACCTTAAGTGAAATTAAGAATTATAAGATGGTCATTATGCCCCATAATATAGGACTGTTCCCATAGTAAGTGAATGGTATTTTATTTCAGTATCTTCTCCTTTTAAGTCAGCCAATACTTTTTTTATTTCTTAAAAATACTACAATTTTCCCATTTGGATCTGTTCCTTCTCCCCTGAATAGTGCCTTAAATTCCAAGATTTTTTGATCTTTCATCCTGCTCTCTTTTGCTACAATCTCCCTAGATATCATATGGTTGAAGTAACTGTAGGCAGATGGAGATAGTGGAACCAGAGAAGGTTTTCTACTATAGGGTAGCTCAGAGAATATGCTACAGCTTGTACCAGGACATGGCTCTACTGAGGGCCCCAGGTAAAATAAATAGACTATTAAGAGGAAAGCAGAAGCTTAGTACAGATTTTCCAAAAAAGGAGGACCAGGAAACAGCACAAATGCAGTTGGGATCAAACATGAATAATTTCATTAAACATGGAGTAGGTATGGAATCATCAGAACTAAATGTGCATGTTCTGGACTATATGACTTATAACCAGCTGGTCTGTACCTCTGTTAATCCTCTAGACCTGTCTAGGCAATAAATCAGAATAGAAGGAAATATTTAGGAGCATGTAAGTCTACCTATGATTCATAAATCCCAATGTGCAGATGACTGCTTACTCTGCCCATACATAAGAATCAACATATAGTCTGAGAGAAAAGAGTAAATGTTTCCTCTATTATAAACTTTTTAAAGTTTATTTGTCTCTTTCCCTTGCTTCAAGGTATATTCTTGTTTCTAGAGTCTGTGTACTAGACCAAGACCAAATAGGAAAAAAAAAAGTTCTGTATAATCAATTTTGACTTATTTGACAAACAGAAGAATTTAACTTACTTCACAAATTATTTATTAGATTTTACTGGACTTGTAGGTATAAAATGCAGTCATTTCTTAATTACACTTATAATTCTTTTCCCCCCATACAGCTGCCAAATTGACATAGGTTTGACTTTATCGCTTTTTTTTTTTTTACTATTTTTTTTTCAATCAGAAACTCCCTATTATTTCTAGGTTAAACTAGAAACATCTCAGGTTTTCTTATGAAACCTGCATACTCTGGCTTCAACCATGAATATGGCATTAAATAACATCTTTCATTGTTCTCCATGTGGTTTCAGCCTAATAATGTTCCATAAATCTCTAGTATCAGAAGGATTCAGAGGAAGATGGGTCCAGGGAATTGTAGAACTAAAAGAGATCTTCAGTGTTATATAGTTCAACTTTCCTTTTTTATTTTCAGTTGGGAAAAGTGAAATTAAATGACTTAAAATAGCAAATAGCAGAAATGAGATTTGAACTTAGGTCCTCTTACTCCGATTCTAGGATTTTTTCTACTGTACTACTCTAATTCAAGAAAAACATGTATAGTCCTGTGATACACCCCTCAAATTGAAATATTTTGAAGGAGGCTGGGATTCCAGGGAAGAAGAAAATGTTCTCATACTCTATATTCTAACAAAGAGACTCCATCAAATGTTAGCTACTGGTTGTGGCAGTCCTGTGGCAAGTTTCATCACCTCTGCTTTTGATTGGTTTGAATCTCAACCTGGGCCATGATATTCTCATTCCTGGAGACTTCAACACTTCTCCAAGAGGAGCAGAAATAAAAGATTCTTAATCTCTCAAAGATCAACATTGTGAACAGTGGGATCTAGATTCAGGTATCCAGACTCAATACCTTTCATGGTCTTTGGAGTGGCAAGTTTTGACTCTCAATATTTCACTCTTTTCAAGCCAAAATATGGCCAGAGGACTGAGCACTTATAACTTTGCAGAAGGGTGGGGAATTTAGGAGGTTAGCCTGAGTTTGAGGAAAGTTCATTATTAATATATTTTCCTGATTTTTACCCTGCTTTTCTATTTTATCCATTTTCCCCAATAACATGTGAAGTCTTGAAACTGATTATAAAAGGTATTTTGAAGAAGATATTCAAAGGGGCTGAGACTCCTGAGAATTAATTTGAGTAATTAGATTTTACAATAGGGTTAAAATCCAGAATAGGCTGTAAAATATGAGGAGTAGTTGGGGTTTGGGAGAGGGAGTGTGGTTCAGACATTAAGGTGCAATATCTTTCATTGTCCTCCATGTCACAAGTTATCAAGTTAGTGAATTGACTAATTCCCATGTAGTGGAATCAAATGCCAGCCTGAGACTGAAAACATGGGGTTAACTGTATCTTCTAACATGTGTGTGACTTTGGGCATACTTCATAGTGCCATTCTCCCAAATTTCTAGGTACAAATATATTATTGATTGCCTAGAGGGAATTTCCACACAGGAAGTTCCCTAGTGGGTGAAACCAACTTGCCATGCTTTAATCTTCTAATGGGAGTTGGAAATAAGCAACAAAAGTGGATAAAAATTAGATGATAGAAAGGAAGAGGAAGAAAAACAAAGGGCCCAAGTGCTCACTAAACTGAACTATTCTTCACACATTAATCCAGAATTGACTAGAGTTCTCTTTTTCATTTTGAATCTTTGGGGACTGAACATCTCTAGTGTTTTATCATCTCCATATAATTCCACAATAGCCAGCCAAGTGCTGAAGACTTTTTAGATTTGGAAAATGAATCCATATTTCTAATACCAGTTCTTTCCCCGCCTTCAACCTATTTGTAAATGATTTATTATAGTAGTAAGTCCGATGGTGATAAGATAATGCTTTTTAGAGGTCATTAAAGAGTTTGGGGGAAAGTTGCTCCAAAGATAGCAGTCTTCCATTGTCAGCCCGATAAGGCAACTTAACAATTTATGTCAAAGTTTGCAAAATGTGTTTGTCTGATAAACAGTCTGCTCTGCCGGCATCAATCATACTTCTTTTCCATAGCGTGTTGTATTTTTCATGAAGTGAACTTTAGTGACTTTACCCATCTACAGGAATTTGAGATTGAGAGAGAGCCTCCTGGCTTGCAGTTTACAGGCCTGCATTCAGAGTTTATCCTGTGCCAGCAATCATGATGGAGGTCTTTGTTGCCACTGGACTGAAGGAAACTGGATGGCAGAGTCAGGCAGGGCAGATCATTATGATGGCTGTCATTGAGGAAAATTCTAGAATCCCAAAGGGGAGGCAAGAGAAGGAGGAAATGTCCCTATCTGAATACATATCCACACTGATGATGCTATCATTGTATCCATTATCCAATCCAATGAATTTGAAGAGTAAGAGAAAAGTCTGCATGAACTAGGATGCATTTATAAAGGTAAATTATATTTTTTGAACAAGCTAATTCAGGAGTACTGGAAATAATGTGTGTAGAGAAAGATGATTTTCTTGAGGATCTCAGAGCTGGAATTTCCACTATATTGAATAAAAAAGCAGGAAATATGGATATAGTGGAAGTTATTAAGATTGCACCTTAAGATATAAACAGACAATTTTCAGATGATGAAATTGAAACTATTTCTACTCATATCGAAGAGTGTTCCAAATCACTATTGATCAGAGAAATGCTAATTAAGACAACTCTGAGATACCACTACACACCTGTCAGATTGGCTAAGATGACAGGAAAAAGTAATAATGAATGTTGAAGGGAATGTGGGTAAACTGGGGCATTGGTGCATTGTTGGTGGAGTTGTGAATGAATCCAACCATTCTGGAGAGCAATCTGGAATTATGCCCAAAAAGTTATCAAACTTGCATATCCTTTGATCCAGCAGTGCTACTACTGGGCTTATACTCCAAAGAGATACTAAAGAAGGGAAAGGAACCTGTATGTACCAAAATGTTTGTGGCAGCCCTGTTTGTAGTGGCTAGAAACTGGAAAATGAATAGATGCCCATCAATTGGAGAATGGTTGGGTAAATTGCAGTATATGAATGTTATGGAATATTATTGTTCTGTAAGAAATGACCAGCAGGATGAATACAGAGTGACTTGGAGAGATTTACATGAACTGATGCTAAGTGAAATGAGCAGAACCAGGAGATCATTATATATTTCAATAATGATACTGTATGAGAATGTATTCTGATGGAAGTGGGTTTCTTCAACAAAGAGAAGATCTAACTCAGTTCCAATTGATCAATGATGGACAGAAGCAGCTACACCCAGAGAAGGAACACTGGTAAATGAGAGTAAACTGTTTGCATTTTTGTTTTTCTTCCCAGGTTATTTTTACCTTCTGAATCCAATTCTTCCTGTGCAACAAGATAACTGTTTAGTTCTGCACACATATATTGTATTTAGGGTGTACTATAACATATTTAACATGTCTAAGACTGCTTTCCATCTAGGGGAGGAGGTGGAAGGAGGGAAGGGAAAAGTCGGAACAGAAGTGAGTGCAAGGGATAATGTAAAAAAATTACCCAGACATATGTTCTGTTGATAAAAAGTTATAATAAAAAATATTATTTTATTGCATTTTGATCTGAAAAGGAAAAAAAGAGATTCCACCTTAAGATATGATGACATAAGTAAAAGAGAGATGATTAACAGAACTTAGTTTTCAATCAATTAATCACTTAACAGGAATTGGTTAGTGCTAGCCATATACCAGGTCTTGAGCCAAGCTTTGGGGAATACAAAGAAAGACAAGCATTGTCCCTGCCCTCAAGGAATTCACAGCCAATGGAGACAATATATAAATAAGAATTTATGTACAAAATACATACAGTATATAGATGGAGCTTAATAGATATTTTGTGCAAGCACTCAATAAAAGCTCTATTCTTGGACATGTGAACTCATCATGTCATGTTACACAATCTCTGAGGTTGTTTGTTATTTCTTCACAATAACAGCTAATCTTTATGTGGGATTTGCAAAGTACTTTACAAATATTATCTCATTGGTGCCTCACTACGACCTTGTGAGATAGGTTTATTTATCACATTCTACAGATAAAGAAAGGGAAGTCAAGTCAAAAGAAATTAAGGGATTTATTCAGTCAAACATCTAATGGGATTCACAGGGTCTTCCTGACTCCAAGCCAACAGTCTTTTTATCACCTAAACCAAATTGTCTCTCCTGTTTATAATGGAATTAATAGTATCTCCCCTGATTACTTTACTGTGGTCAATAAGGCATTTAAGATGGTTTATTTGTGACTGGCTAATGGCCACAAAAATGGACATTATAATGTTCCTAATTAGCTAAAGGAAAAAACTTATTTTGGTTTATTACAAGTAGCTAGGTGATGGCAGTACATAGAGTCAGGAAAATCTGAGTATGATCTTATGCAAGTCATTCAACCTCAGTCTTTTAGCCCTGTCCAAACCTTCATGAGCCCATGGCCCATGGCTTGCCAATACTGTTCATGGGTTTTCTTGGCAAAGATAATGAAGTGCTTTGTCATTTCCTTTTGCAATGGATTAAGACAAACAGAGGCTGAAGTATTAACCCAGTAGGTATCTGAGTTTAGATTTGAGTTCAGATTTCCTGATTCCAGGCCCAGTATTCCATTCACTGAACCACTTAGCTGCCTATTTACTCTCGGTCTGCTTTCATTTCCTCAACTATAAAATGGAGATAATAAATAGCATCTACCTTACAGAGTTTTTGTGAGAACAAATGAGATATTTGTAAAGTGCTTAGCACAGTGCCTAGTACATAGTAGGCACTCAATAAATGCTTATTTCTTTTCCTTTTTGTACTTTTAACACATGCTTCTTTATGTGTGTAAGTGTGCATATATGTATACACACACACACACACACACATACACACACACACACTTCAAACCTCAAACCCCAGGATAAAAAAAAAATCTATTTTGCTAACTGCAAATCTTACTATTTTATAAGCATTTTCTATGACACAGATAAATCACTTTTCAAAATTGCTGCAAGCTAAAAGGAGATTTCTGAGTTTATGATAAGAGCCCATAAGTGCTTCCATACACAAATTCAGGAAAATCAAGTTACATTAATAGAAGTATTAATTAATTGGACTTTATTTTTCCACCAGAGGTAACACCATTGGAAAACCATTATCATCATCATCAAGCACCCAAAGCTGTAAGTTCTCAGATGGCTGGGGCTTGCTCCGTAGCACCTAGCAGGGTAGCTCTGTCAGGCAGTGGAGAAAATGATTGTCCAATTTGGAACCTGAGCCACTTCTGGGAAATGCTGGGGGCTGTGTTATAATGAAAATACCAATCCATATTAGCCATGGTTGCCATAAGCAAAAATCTTAATATCTAGCCAAACCTACTTAAGGTTTGTGTAGTAAACCCACATTCCTAATTTTATTAGGGATGTGCCAAGTTAAGCACTTTGCTGGCCTTTGGACAGATTTATAGCTTGACTTCACTGAATTACTGGTGACTGACAAGAGGACATTGTTTTATAGGATGCTATTTAAATTAAAAAAAAAAAAAACCTGCAGGGTGTTTCTGTAATGTTGTCACTTCAAGTCCAAACTGGAGAAAAAAAGAAAAAGAAATGTGTATTAAGGAAGAATCTTCATTAGCTTTTATGAGTTTAATCTCATTCAGTCAAGCGCTTCCTTATAAGGAAAAGACATTTTAATGTACAGAGACAACCTCATTTTTGTTCCAGGTTTTAGTGTAAAAACAATCTCCTAACCTCAGAATGGCAAAAGCAAGAAAAGGCAAAACCCATTTTCTCTTCAATTTGACTATAGGTGTCTAGATGTAAGAATTGGGAGAAGTGGAGGACTGAGATGGACTGCTTCTCATTTTCCTGCAAATAGTGCTTCCCCTATTTATTAGTCTTCTTTTAATTTCTTCTCCCCTCCCCCTTCTAATTTCAATGGTATCAATGCTATTTATTGCTTGGAGTCGTTTTTTATCCCCCACAGGAAGTGAACTAGCCTTCTGGGATCACATATATAAAGCAATCTATTGTAGAAGGCTGATTGTGTTCCCCTTTGCTTCTAGCAGATCTGGGAAGTTGTTGACTGACTTTATTTACAACTAATAGAACAAAATGCAAAAAAGAAAGACTTTGTTATGGTGGGGCCAGTCTTGACCTGTAAGTGGGTCCTTAGCCTGAATATCTAATTTATTTATTCAAATCCAGATTAGTCTTCCTGTTCTCATTAGAAAGAAATCTCCCTGAAGACAACCATTTCTTCTATAACCAAAGATAAGATAACCATATAAAACAATAACTATATCTTGGAAGTTTTGAGATAGTCTTTCTGTAAATTGTTACTGTAGAAATCAGTTCTGTTTGAAGAAATTCTGAAGGCTACTCAAAATTATGTTATGTGTGTGTGTGTGTGTGTGTGTGTGTACATCTATATGCATATATATAGATATATAAATTCTAACTAACCTGAATAAATAATGAAGCAATTACTGAGGTGCTAGTTTTTCAACTCACATTTAGTTGGCCAGGATATTATCATCCCAGTTCACTCATATATCTTTGGAATATGTAAATAGCTTCAATATTACATTGGATCCATGATCAAATAAATGTGGGTGGTCTCTCCAAAGATGTAGATTGCATCTCTGTGCCTTCCCATCTTGTTCAATACATTTGCTACTGGTGCACCAGCCAGCATCATGAGACTCTTTTTAATTCTTCCTATCATTTTAATGATATCATTGATTTTCTTTTAATTTCACTCTTCTTTTATGCTCATATATTTCTTGGATGACTTATGATTTCTGCTTCTTCAGTACGAGTTCTGTTGATATTGAATATATATTTGTAAATTGCTTTTAGGTTTTATCTTCACAGGTACTTTAAGAATTTAGAATAAAGGTGGTAGTTGGCCAAGCACATCATAGCATGAGTTCTACCTAGAGATGCTCTAGAAAAGTCTGTATGATTTGTCATAGTTCATCTCTAATGATATGACTCAAGATGTCAAAGCTTCCTAATGCATCTATTTGGGTAGATCTCCCATTGCAGAACACATACACACTCCACATTAGGCATGGTAATTGTTGGGGGACTAACAAAAATCTTTACAAGATCACCTGATTTGGAGTTTTCTTTGAGATGGCAGGTCTATATAAATTTAAGTAGGATAGTACACATAGATAGTCCATAACCAGAACTGGACTTGAATCCTTTAGTTTGGTAGAACTTGACAGAGTTTACAATTCACTAATATAGGTTTGGCGTCAATCAGTCAGTAAACATTCATTAAACATCTATTATGGCCAGTCACTGTGATAAGCAAAGGCAGTGTCATGTCTATAGTAGGATGAAGCATTCAAAGGTAACTTTGGTGGATCCTTATTACTTCAGGACTACATATAATTAATTATTTTAAATCAATCAATTAACAAGCATTTATTGAACACTAAGTGCCTGACAATGAGCTAAGTACTGTATCTATAAAGACAGAAGTAAAATACTCCCTACCCTCAAGAATCTTATATTCTAAGGCAACCAAGATATTATGTGACATATGGGACATCACCCAGAAAGGAACTGCCCTTATAGCCCCGAATTCTTGGAAAAGTTATTTCCTGGAACCCTACCAACCATTCCTTGACAATTCCATTTTAATGAAAAAAAAAAAAGAATGAAATTCTGACCCTGGATTTTCTTGTACACAGATCTGATGATCTCTTCCCTTGATCTGAGAACAACTTAGAGGAGTGCCCAGCCTCCAGAATTGGAAACCTAATTATTATTATTACTTCTTACTAGCCTTCTCTTCTGATTGGTATGAGCTAAAGCATGTTTTGAATATCCAGGTGCATGGGATGACTTTTTAAAAATCTGTGTTCACATCTCCTAATTCCTTTTCTGTCTTTGTTCCATTCTAGAACTCAAGATTAATATTCTAAAAGGGTTCTTCAAAGGTTCACAGGAAATCCAGAATGGAACATTACTACCATATAGTTTGGAGAACTGAAGGTATCCTAGTTCTAAAGAACATGATCTGAAAACACTGTATAGGATTTTCTTTGTAATCTCTTTTATGGCAAGAATGTAAATTCTTATGATTTGGCTAATTTATTGAGACTCTGTGTCATATATGCTGACCCCTAAACAAAAGTTTGCAATAACGCAGATGTAATTGCTCCCCCTCCCTCTATTAATACTTCGGTTTCCATCTTCCTTTTTTCTTCTAAGTCTCATATGGCAGATTAGCTGGCCATTTCTTTCATCTGTCCCATTAAATTTGTTCTTTGCTTTCTGTAGCCTGGAGAAAGTCACATGGATGTGATGTCACCTCTAATCCCATTTTCCATTTGTATACTGGATTTTGCTAACCACTTTTTAAATAAAAATATAGTGCGATTCGAATGTACTAAGGAGTTCCAGGGATAACCATATAATTTCAAAACGATACTGATTTTGTTTATATGCGGCATAATCTTTTACAATCCTTAGTCTTTATTTGAAGCATTGCAAAGTGGATTTTTATGAAAGGTATTATAAAGGACTCCTTGTTTCTTCATAACAGATTCGAACGTTAGCTGATCAGAGTTCAGATAAATAGTCTTTACTCTCCATTAAAATATTAAAAAGCCTTTGGTAAGAAACCAGCATAAAGATCCCTCATTCTTGTTTAATGAACACTTGTTGGCAAGCATAACACTTTAATAGCTTTGCAGAATGAATTTTCTGCAAGCATCCTCCATTTCCCTGTCAGACACTTGTCCAGGTGCTGGGAATTTATTGGGGGAAGCATATTTTTACTCATTAGTTTTGTATTTGATTACAGAACAGTAAAATATGAACCACCAAGTCCCCGAGGCATAGCTGTGTACATTGAGGTTAGTAATTGCGTGTCATCGTGTTTTCCATTGGAATTTATATGGACAGAGAGGATAGGTGCTTCTTAAGTAGGTTTAAAAGCAAAGCAAATTTGTATTTAATCTGTTTTTGCAGGCATATTTTCCCTAATGGAGAAAAGGTTAGGCCATATCATATATTTTAAACACAATTTTAATTTATTTTTTCTCCTGTCTTTTTTTTTTTTTTTTTTGCTCCTTCAGAGTTGAAGCATATCAGATTTTCTTGCTAACCACCAGTGGGGGAAAAAATTCTCTTGAAGGATAATATGAAATAAAGGCTGTTGAAAAGGTTCATTCTGCCCCGTTCCATCAAGCACAATGGAAAGAGGTATCTACCTGGGTAGACAAGGTTCACTTTTTAAACAAGCTTAACTACAAAATGAAATTACATTTAAATTTCTAAGATATACATTCTACAAATTTATTTTCCTCTGGCACATACAAGAGTATTTTCCTTAAAATAAGTTAAATGTAAGGCGACTCTGTTATGTGTATTTTTTCCCCTGGTATGTTTACTAAGAGAAATTCCCATTTCTATGTATTGCATTATCAGAAAAAGGGTGTACTAAAAATGTGATCTTCTTTTGGACTGTGCTGTAAGTTAAACAGTGCCAATCATGCTGTGTTCTTTTCTCTGAAAAATGCACATAAACGCAACTTCCAAAACAGAATCTAATGAGGTCCTTAATAGTCACAAAACTGGCACATTTGATAATTAATGTTCCTTGCTGAATTTTTGCTGATGTAGCAGAGTTTTAAACACAGAAACAAGTTATCTGATCACATACTTGTCCTACCAGTTTAAATCTGGAGGGGGAAAAAAGTCTTCAGCAAAGTTAGAGAAAATACAATGAAGGGAAGAGAGTAAGAAATCTACTTGTATAGAGGAGTGATTGAATAAACAAAGAAGTTAGGAAGGACATTGATAGAAGAGGCTAATTTTTTACAGTTAAGGGGATTTTTGAACATATGATTTCATTGGATAAATCACTCCTTTCACCAAGACCATGATAACTATGACTTGGCAGAGAAGTCCTAGGAGACTAATGGGAAGATCATTAAATCCAGAATCAGATCATTGTTGTTCAGTCATTTTCCTTGATGTCTGATTCATCATGAATCCATTTGGAGTTTTCTTGACAAAGAAAGGGGAATGCTTTGCCATTTCCTTCTCCAGCTTGTTTTATAAATGGAGAAACTGAGGCGAAAAGCATTATGTGACTTGCCCAGGGTCATACAACTAGTGTCTGAGGTCAAACTTGAATTCAGAAAGATGAGTGTCCCTGACTTCAAGACTAGAACTCTATGCACTATGGTACCACCTAACTATTCCTGGATTCAAATCCCTAATCTGATTTTTACAATCCCTGTGATTTGTGGCCAGTCACTGAAATTCACCAGGACTTGGATTCTTGATATGAGTAATGAAAGGTTTGGATGAGATGCTCAAGAACTCATGCCATGAAATGAAGTGACTTGGTCAAGGTGGTTTAGATAGACAATGACAGAGGCAAGAATTTGAACACAGATCTTCTAACTCTTTTCACTCCACCATTTCTCAATAGGATCATAGGGTTAGAATTGAAAAATGTATTAAATATGATCTAATTGAACCTGATCCTTCTACATATAAAGTAAACTGAGTCTCAGCATGATTAAGTGACTTGTAGCAGAATTTACAAGTAGTAATTAACAGAATAACAATTTGAACAAAAGTTTATTTACTACAAATTGAGAGTCTTTCCATTATGCCATGACTCCTCCCTGCTTTTATAATGTCTACACATAGATTTATAAAATATTTTGTAAATACATTTTCATCTTTTCTTTTTCTTATCCTAAGTTCATTTTTAAAAATACATTGTATCATGATCAGGAATAGTAAGCCAGTAGCTGTCAGTTTATTCCACAAAGGAGGGAGAATTTAAGGACAAGAATTGATAAGCTTCTGTTGGGTGAAAAAAAAATTCAACCTGAAGAGAAATATGAATTTCTTTGTCTATTTGTCACCACTTCTCATTGACAATAGCTATGAGCCCACGGGTTTCCAGATCCAATGCTGTCCTGATGAATCAGAATCTAAGTAAATCCCTGGCCCCATAGCACACGTGATAAATTTATACTGGAACCAGTCTGCCCCTGAATTCTAATCTAGACAAAAAGAACTCCATTGGTTATAGGAGGCTACAATGCCATTAGAGTTGAGTCTAGCAGGATGTCAGAATTACAGAATAATAGCTGTCATGTCTGATTCTTTGGCAAAGATATTGGAATAGTTTGCTACTTCCTTCTCTATATCATTAGATTTTTTACAAATGAGAAAACTAAGGCAAATAAGGTTGTGACTTACCCAGAATCACCCTAGTAAGTATCTGAGGAAAGACTTGAACTCTCATAGATGGTTCCACCTGACTTACCAGCATTCTGTGTACTATAACACCACCTGCCCAATTCTCATCTGAAAAATAAGCCCTACTTTACCTCAGAGTAGGAAACTCCCTCTACCAAACATATACCAACTATGACTTAGGAGAAATAGTCTTGTGAATCTAAAGTCAGAAGATCCAGATTCAAATTCCTCCTGAACCTAGCACACTGAAGCTGGTCAGATGAAATTTTGCAATATAACAGTCAATGGAAGTTGACTTCCCTCTGCCTCTTTCCTAATGATTAAAGTCAGAATGAGTATTGTCTATGGGGATGGGGTTATTATCTTGAACAATTGATGTTTTGATCTATATATTTCAAAGTTTAGTGGCAAAATACTAGGATTGGAGGAAGGCTTGCTTTCAAATCCTGCTTCAAACAGTAGCTATGTGACCCTGGTCAAAAAATTCTGTCTGCTCCATTTTTCTCAACTGTAAAATAGAGATAACAATAATCATTTACTCATAGATATATAATAATAAATAAGTATATAAGGAGCTTAGAATAAAGCCCGGTCCTTAATAAATGTTTGTTCTTACCACCATTTTTTAAGAGTGAGTTTATCTAATTAAAATGCAGTTTGGAGACAGATGAAAAATAATATGGCTTGAAATCCTTTGGCAAATGAAAGAGAAACAGAGATGAGGAGAAGGAAGGAGAGAGGAATAAAGGGAGGAAGGATAAGGGGGGAAATAGAAGAAGAGAAAGAAAAAGAGAGAGAGAAAGAGAGGGAGGAAGGAAGGAAGAAAGGAAGGAAGGAAGGAAGGAAGGAAGAAAGAAAGAAAAAAAGAAAGAAAGAAAGAAAGAAAGAAAGAAAGAAAGAAAGAAAGAAAGAAAGAAAGAAAGAAAGAAAGAAAGAAAGAAAGAAAGAAAAAGGATGGATGGAGGGAGGAAGAGAGGAAGGGAGGAAGGGGAAAAGGGAGGAAGAGAGGAAGGGAGGAAGGAGGGAAAAGAGGAAGGAAGGAAGAAAGGAAGGAAGGAAGGAAGGAAGGAAGGAAGGAAGGAAGGAAGGAAAAAGGAAGGAAATAGGAAGGAAGGAAGGGAGGGAAGGAGGGAGGGAAAGAGGAAGGGTGGAAGGGAGGGAGGGGGGAAAGCAAGATTAGAGAGCTGAGGACTTGAAATCAGAAGTCGAAAAGCATCCTTTTTGCTGTTTTATTCTGCAAATTGGAGGCTACATCATGTAATACTTTTGTTTGTAAATTCCCATTTATTTTGATCAGGATGTTCATATGAAGAATAATGTGCATTTCACAGCTGAGATTTAAAGGATTTGAGGAACACAAAAAAGCTAAAAGATAATGGGACTGCCACAAGGGAAGCATAGATGAAATCAGAGAAGAAAGAGGCTCAATAAGGATAGAAGAGATACAGAGGGAGCTTCAAGTAGACCAGTATAGTGCAAGAGGAAGTGACAGAGATGCCAATTGTTTGGGAGAAAGAATGAGGCAAGAGAGAGGAGAAGAGATAGAATTGTCTGTCTTCAGGACATGTCCACAAGTAGATCAGGACCCAGTGGAAGGTATAGGATGAGTCAGGTAGACAGCCCCTCATGTGACAGCAAACCATCCTAGAAACTGGAGCTGGAAAGGATCTAACAATTCATTCAGCTTAAATTGTCCCAGCAAAGGTAGATGTGTGCTGTGCAATCTCAGAAGTGCATTTTAACACACAACCTTTCTTATATACAGGTGGTACTCGTGACATATCTACTAATGAATAGTTATTCTGTATTTCAGAATTATTTCAACAATAAGCATTTATTAAGCTCCTGCTGTGTAGCAAACATTTTTAAGTGCTAAGAATTCAAAGAATCAAAGGAACAGGGGGATGCCTGAGACTTAGACATAGAAAAGTATGATTCTGCACAGTCACCAAGGAACAGGCTGAAGGCTGGGACCTTCAGTAGGTTCCTTATAGTTTGTAGCTATGTATAAATGTCCCTTATTTGTTTAGCATACAATTTGATTTGTAGCTCATTATGTAAACTACTGATAAAGTTGTTTATAATATTTTTCTATTGATGGTCTGTTCTACCAGAAATTTCACGTGTTTATCAGTTGTTTAAGAACACACATATTTTGCTTACTATATCATACTATACAATTGCTTATCTTATTGTTGAAAATCAACTTACTCAAAAGAACTTAGAAAATGGAGGTTTAAAACAAAATGGAGTCAGTTATTCTAAATCAGCAAGCATTCCTACTATTTTATTAAGGTCATAAAACTTCTTTTTTCTCTCTATGAGAATAAAAATATGCAAATAACTATGAATTGTTATACATTATTATTGTTTGGTATTTTAATTATATCCAACTCTCTATGACTCCATTAAGAATTTTCTTTGTAATGGGCTGAGGCTCGAGTTGATGCTCTGAGGTCCCAAGCACGTGAGGCTAAATAGTAATTGGACCATACTCTATTAATATATAAACTTGGAGAAAGAATGGCCCCCGCTCACTCTTTGTGCAAGTCCTGATGTGTTGTATAGGAAATGACGATTTTGGTGGGTGGAGGCAAGGGAGTGAAAAGGGAAACAGAAAGAGAGACTGCTGGCTGGCATCTTGTCACAGCTGCTCACATTGCTATCGCGATCCTTCTTCACCTCTTCACTTCAATAAAGATTGAAGATTTTTTCCCTTAACCTGAATTCCTGACTCCGGCTGATTTTAAATATGCGGTCATCACATTTCTTGGCCAAGATTCTGGAATGGTTGGCTATTTTCTACTCCAACTCATTTTACAGATGAGAAAACTGAGGCAAACAGTGTTAAATGACTTGCCCAGAATTACACAGTGTCTGTGGCCAGGTCAGGTCCTCCTGACTCCAAACCTAGCAGTCTCTCCACTGTGCCACCCAGTTGCCTATTCACTAATAGGATATAGACAGGATAAACTGAAGGTAATGTCAGCGGGAAGATCATAATATTTGGCTATAAAATAAGGAGAGTCCATTTAGTGAAGATTTTATCAAAAACTCATCATGGAAGTCATTGGAGTAACAGAAAAATGACCTAATTTGCTAACTCTATTTGAATGCAGAGTCATATGGCACAACACATTGATGTAGTCTTCATAAACCATTAACCTCAGAGTCAGAAAGAACTAGATTCAAGTCCTATTCCTGACACATTTGGATTACCTGTCCCTGGACAAGTCACTTAAAATATGAATATTCTAGGCAATTTTTTTTTTTAAAGATTGTAAGTTGCAGAGAAGATACGAACCTATAATGGAAGAGGAAATCTCCCATCTGGGAGTTCCCTATATCATAAGGCTAGTTCATATCCCCTGTATTTAGGTATAATTATCATTTAGATTAATCTGGTCTTTTTAAGGAAAACAAATTCTCAATAAAAGTTGGAGGCCATGCCCTGGAACCAGGTTTCCCAATAGCCATAGAGGGAAGTACGTTCTCAGGGCTAGTTGAAAAGAGAAGGATACCAGATAATGAAGGGCTCATGCACTACCACCATTCAGGAGAAAATGATCATCCCATGCCTTTGTCTCCTCTTGCTCACAGGAACCTCATATCTATCTACACGGAAATTTGGAGATTCACGCTAATGGAAGTTTTAATTTCCCCTCACCTTTGAATGGTGTTGGGAGGCAGTAGGAAGACCACAGCATTTGGAGACAAAGAACCAGGGTCCAAATCCAACCCCAACTCCAACATATTGGATGTAGCCACTATGTGTCTTTGGTCACATAGACAGCTAGGAGTACAGAGCAAGCAATAGATCTAAGAGTCAGGAAGAAGTGAGTTCAAATTTGACTTCAGGAACATGCTAGCTGTGTCATCCAAACCAAACAATTTTAACTCAGTTTGCTTCAGGTCCCTCAACTGTAAAATGAAATAGTACTCACTCCCCAGAGTTGTCAAGAAAAAATGAGATAATATTTATAAAGTGCTTAGGACAGCGCTAGAATATAGTAAACAGTATATAAGTTCTATTGTTGTTGTTGTTGCTAATGCTATTGTCATGTAACCTCTCGAGGACTCAGTTTCCTCAACTTTAAGACAAAGGAATCCTCAAAAGTCCCTTCCAACTCAAAATCTACAATCCCAAAAGGGAATTTGATTGTTGCAATTATTTGTATTACTGTATAGGTTATTTTAATTGTATGTTCAAGATTTATATGTTTGTAAAATATATAACAAATTCTTAATTTATTTGAATAAAGACTAAGAAAATTATTTGTACAAATTGTTTTAAGGAAAATAATGAGCCATTCTTCTTCTGATTTGGATTCTTCTCTTTCTCCTTCTTCTTCTTCATTTTTGGTAAAAAAGGTGGACATAAAACTTGGAAAGCAAGGGGTAAAACTCTGGCCTTGAGTACAAATCCAGCTTCACACACTTACTAGCTGGGTGATTCTGGCCAAGTCATTTAACCTATATCTGCCTCATATACAAAAGTTTCATATGAGCTTCTTTATATGAAAAGTTGGGAAAATGATCCTGCCAGGGTTATTGTAGAAATGAAATGAATTAATACGTGTAAAAGAGAGACAGCTAGTTGATACAGTATATAAGCACAATACATAAAGCACTGGGCTTGGAACTCAGAAAATTATTTTTTATCAGTTCGAATCTGGTCTTGGACACTTACTAGCTATGTAACCCTGAGCAAATCATTTAACCTTATTTGCCTCAATTTTCTTAAATGCAAAATGAATTGGAGATGGCAATTTCTTCTCCAATTCATTTTGCATTTAAGAAAATTGAGGAATTGCAAACCATTTCAGTATCCTTGCCAAAAATAAAGGCCTAATGGGGGTCATGAAGAGTCAGATACAACTGAACAGCAACAGTAAAAAAGCACCTCCTATGTGTCAGCTAATCGTATTTTATAATTACCCCATTTGATCCTCACAAGAACTCTAGAATATGTATGCTGTTAATATTGCCAGTGTACAATTGAGAAAACAGGTAAACAGCAAAGTGATTTATTTGCCAAGAGTCACACAGCTAGTGAGTGTCTGAAGCTAGATTTGAACTCAGGTTTTCCTGGCTCCTGTCCCAGAACTCTAGTCAATGTACTACCTAACTCTATGCAGAAGTAAGAACAGATTTACTAATAATAAAATCTCAAGTATACATTTTATTTTAACTTATTGTGCAAAGGAGCTCTAGGTAAGGAATCTCCCTTTATCAATGTAGTATGCTACCTACTGCACTATTTTTATGGTCCTAGATACTTGCCTGGGGCATTGAGATTTGCCTGGGGTCACACAGTCAACATGTGTCAGAGATAAGACTTGAATCAAAGTCTTCCTCACTCAGAAGTCAAATCCCTATTCTCTCTACAGTATATATATGACATACAAAGTTATATGAGGTCATTTCAAGAGGGAAAGAGTACTGACAAGTGAAAAGACCTGAATTGTGCTATGGAAAGAAAGGCAGGACTTGCAGGAAGCCAAATGGATGTTCCAGATACGGAGGACCACCCAACATGTGGACATGAGGGATAGAAGCTAGCAGAACAATTTGCCTGGAATCCAGTAAAGATTTATTTTATCATGACATTTATAGAAAGCAATCCATTCATTTATAGTCATAACATATACAGAAGCATAATATTTGGCCCCTTATTTCCAAATGACTTATATTTAAAGGGGAAACAAGGCACGAGTGACACAAGCCTTAATGAAAAGTGGTGGGGATTGACATTCAGGTAGGCTGTAAGTTGGATTCAATGACTGCTATGGCGCTTACAATTTTAGATTCTGTGACATTGTGAAAGTCAGGAAAAAGTGGCGTCAAAGAGATGTCAAATCAACTTGAGAATAACAGTTTTATGATCATACTCTTCATCTTTCTCCTAAGATTGAAGTGAAGCTCAGAGAAGATAAGTCATGTCAAGTGCTAGAGAAATGCTGGCTATTGTTATTGTTATTATTATTATTGCTGTTGCTGTTTCCAAGTTTCCATATACAGTCTCTCTCCTTGTACTTTTTTTTTTTTAACTAGAAATCTCAACCATTCTCATGACTTCAACAATCATTTTTATGGAAACACATCCCAAAACTATCTCTCCAATTTTGATCCCTTTCCCACCCTAAAGAGCCGAATTTACAACTAGCTTTTAAACATTTCCACTATGATGTACTTGGGACATCACAAACCATTAGCTGATAAATTTTATCAAGCACCTACTATGGGCCAGTCCTGATTCTAAGTGCTGGGATACAAAGAAAAACAAAAGAAATCCTTCCTCTTAAGAAGTTTACAATCCAGTAGAAGAGGATATGATGTAAACAACTATGTATAAACAAACCTTACACAGGATAAACAGCAGATAATCATCAAAGGGAAGGCATAAGAATCAAGAAGGATTAGGAAAGGCTTCCTGTAGAAGGAAGAATTTTAGAAAACTTTAAGGGTAAAGATGATAGGAAGTGACTGAAAGATTTTCCCCAAAAAAACTAATTCTCATTCTAAAAGTCTCCACTTCTGTCTGCTATAATAATAGACTCTCATCTGCTACCTCCTCCTTCGTCTTTTCCTTCTAAACTAATTAAATTATTTAAACAATTGTCAACTTTTTTCTTCTGATACATTAACCTGATTTTTTCTCTGTTGAGTTCAAAATCTTTCAGTGGTTCCCTATCACTTAAGAAAAAAGTTCAGACTATTGATAGGTTAATTACTCAGAGTTCCAAAGCCAATTTGTGTCAGAGGTAGGTAGGGACAACATCATGACCTGTCAAACTGCTAGTTGAGTGTTAAAGGCACCATTCAGACTCAAGTCTCTTCTATCTTTGGGTCCACCACTCACTTTATGATAGCACCTGTTTCTCAGCAACCACTCTTTTATTTATTTATTTATTTATTTATTTATTTATTTTTTGCAACCACTCTTAAAGAATCAGGAAAAAAAAAAAAGAAACATATTGATAGATACAAGGGATCCATTGTGAGAAAAATAGGAGAATCAGGGAAGTAGAAACCAAGAAAGAAAAGGACCAAAATGAAGAATCATTGAAGCTATTTTATGCTACAAAGAAATGAATGATCTAAAGCATTGAGAAAAGACCGATTGCATTTTATAATTTTCAAGTGGGCTTTTTGAGAAAATAGTTTCTGTTTAAAAATAAGGAAGGAAGGAAGGAAGGAAGGAAGGAAGGAAGGAAGGAAGGAAGGAAGGAAGGAAGGAAGGAAGGAAGGAAGAGAGGAAGGGAAAGGAGGGAAGGAAGAGAAGAAGGGAGGAAGGAGGGAGGGAGGGAGGAAGGAAGGAAGGAAGAAGAGAGGGAGGGAGGAAAGAAGGAAGGAAGGAGGGAAGAAAGGGAGGAAGGGAGGAAGGAAGGGAGGAAGGAAGAAAGGGTGGAAGGAGGGAAGGAAGGAAGGAAGGGAGGAAGGGAGGGAGGAAGTAAAGAAGGAAGGAGGAAAGAAGGAAGGGAGGGAGGAAAGAAGGAAGGAAGGAGGGAAGGGAGGAAGGGAAGTAGGAAGGGAGGAAGGAAGGAAGGAGGGAAGGAAGGAAGGGAGGAAGGAGGGAAGGAAGGAAGGAAGGGAGGGAGGAAGTAAGAAGGAAGGAGGAAAGAAGGAAGGAAGGAGGGAGGGAGGGAGGAAAGAAGGGAGGAAGGAGGGAAGGAAGGGAGAAAGGGAAGAAGGGAGGAAGGAGGAAGGAAGGGAGGAAGGAAGGAAGGGAGGAAGGAGGAAAGAAGGAAGGAAGGAAGGGAGGAAGGGAGGGAGAAGGAAGGAAGAGAGAAAGGGAGGGAGGGAGGGAAGGAGGAAAGAAGGAAGGGAGGAGGGAGGAAGGGAGGGAGAAAAGAAGGAAGGAGGGAAGGAAGAAGAAAGGGAGGAAGGGAGGAAGGAGGAAGGAAGGAGGAAAGAAGGAAGGAGGGAAGGAAAGAAGGAAGGGAGGAAGGAAGGAAGAGAGGGAGAAAGAAAGGAAGGAGGGAAGGAAGGAAGGAGGGAAGGAAGGAAGGAAGAGAGGAAAAGGAAGGAGGAAAGGAAGGAAGGAAGAGAGGAAGGAAGGAAAAAGGAAAGGAAGGAAGGAAGGGAAGAAGGAAGGAAGGGAGGAAAGGAGGAAGGAAGGAAGGAAGCAAATTTAATTGATTATGATACCACTAGCAGAGATGGAAAATCGAAAATGGGAGGTGGTTAGAGACATGTGGCTTGCAATAACAACAAGCATCCTAGATAAAATACCCAAGTTTATATGAACAATTGGAAATATGATGTGCATGCCCTTCTAGTGAAAGATCAAGACTAGAGCCCAGAGTCAGTCTATTTGTTATTTAGATATGGATTTGAATATTACTTACTCCACCTTACATGGTTTTATGATCATGAGCAAGTCAGCCATTCAAGTTAGATCTTCTGTAAAATGGGGGTAAATCTATCTAAAAGATGGTATGAGGAAAGCACTTTAAAACATCAAATACTATGTAAATGAATTGTTCTCATCCTCATTTTCTTCATCACTTCCACCATCATCTCTACCCTTATAATTATCTTTAAAAATACAACAATGCTTCCCCCCTCATATTTGTCAGCTGCTAATCCAAACACAGCTGCATCCTATTCAAGAGGATGCCAAAGAGAGCTGAACCCTCCCACATCAGTGGCCGATCACAGAGATCAGAGGGTTGGCTCCATGTCTGCCCTGATGGCTTAAAAGCTTGCAGGTGCTCTCAGATCACTGAGGGTACCGAATGGTCATTGTAAGCTCTTTACAGTGTTTGGTCACCTTCCTTTGAACTGCCTCATTCCTGGTTTCCATGACCCTCCCTTTGCCCCTTGACTCAGCTGGTATGTGCTCTCTCTCAGAACCTCATACGACAGCTGCTATACTCTATCCCCTACAAACCTTTTTGTTCTCATCATTTCTGACTTCCATCATGATAATTTGCTTCTTCATCATATAATTTGAACTGTTCTTTGCCTCTGACCCCTTTAAACCCTTAACTTATAGATTCAATCTTTGGGGAGGCAGTAGGGTTACCCTTCCCCTCCACCAGGTGGAGTAATTCAAGCAAAGGCTGGATGACTATCCATCAATTGACTAATACTGGGGATTCTTTAAGTTCTGGCATAGATTGGACTTGGAAGACCCGTGAGGTTCTTTCCAATATCTGAAAGTCTATGATCCTGTTTTTCTATAAATGAATTTCACCATGACTCTGTCTCATCCTCTGGTTGAGTCCACCTGCTCCACACTCCAAGCCCTGGACTGGCTTGGACAATGCCATTTGGTCATTATTATTATCAATATAATCAGAGCACAATCTTATGGAATATCAGAATAGTCAGATTCTCTTCATGTCAAGCTATTATCAAGTCTGGCAGGGAGGTGATTTTCCTGACATTTGGTTTAAATGCCCCCCCACACACACACACACACTTTTTTTTCAAATTGTATTCATTGCAATTCCACAAGCATTTATTAGGCCATTACTTCTTATTTTCAATTACACTTTTTCTTTAACATGTTCTAGAAACTTTGCTCTTGCCTTCATATTTGCAGCCTTTAAATGTTTATAAATTATTAACATGTTCCCTGTTAATTGTTGTTGCTTAGTCAGCCTTATTTATATTTAACATCTTTAACCTTCCTTCTTGTTCCAGGCCATTCATTTCATAATCATTTCCCCAGTCTCAGTTTGTGGCAGGTTTCTGACACAGATATTCCCTGAATGTGAGCATATCAATAGTCCTACCCTTTGAAAATCATAACTTCTTTCAAAGTTCAATTCAAGAGTAATCTCCTTGAAAAAGACTTTCCTGATTCTCCCAGTTATTAGTGATCTTCCTCCTCAACATCTATTTTAGAAATACATATTGATACATATATATTTGTTAGAGATGTAGACATATATACACATGAATGTAAAATGCACATATATGGATACAAATGTGTGTGTGCATGCCTGTGTATATATGCATGTGTAGAAATAGTTTGCTTACATAAAATGAAATAATATTTGTAAAGTGCTTAAAATAGAGGTTTGATATATATATATATCAAACCTCTATTTGGTTTGCCATTTTCTTCTCCAGCTCATTTTATAGATGAGGAAATGAGGTAAATGGAGTTGTGACTTGCCTACAACCATGTAGTTTGGAAATATCTGGGGCTGGATTTGAACTCAGGAAGATGAATCTTCCTGATTCCTGTAGCTCTTAGAAACAAAAAGCTTTCAAGTCTCAGCAAATCTATGAGTTTTCTTAGAAAAGATATTGGAATAGTTTGTTATTTCCTTCTCCATTATATCCTCACTTTACACATGGGAAACTGAGGCAAATAGGGATGGTGTGACCTGCTCAGAGTCACACAGTTAATAGGTGTTTAAGATCAGATTTGAACTCAGATCCCAGTTTAGGCTAATATTCTATCTACTGAATCACCTAATTGCACTATTAGGTTGTAGGTCAAGTACTTAGTAAAAGAAACATAAACAGAAAGGGTAGCACTGGATCCAGGGGGAAGCTTATCTATTTTACTCCATCTTCCATGTGAGAGTACATACCAAATGGGAAGAACACTGCTAATCCCCAGCCTGGCTCCAGTCTCCCATAGTCTAGACAGAATATTCCTTGCCACACAAAAGACTGAAGGCAAAGACCCTAGACCTAGAATCTCTCTCTTCATTGAACCTATCCAACTACCTTCCCTACCTCTGCTTCTCTGTGAAGGAGAGGGTAGAAGGAAGAAGAGGTCCAAGGACCAGGGCTTCTGATAAATATCTAAAACTACCATAGTCTTCACTGAGATGAAATAGCACCAAGTCATCACCTGGACAGAAGAAAATCCCAAAGTTCAACTGGACCATAACAAATGAAAGGATAATGCTGAGCATGGTTCAAGGGATATTTCCTGTCCTTCTCCTCTCCTAATAAATAGAACTTAACTTCTTGATCAAAAATTACCAATCTATGGAAGAACAAAATTATCCGACATTGCAAAAACTGTACCACAGTGGATAGAAGGAGAAGCTTAAATCCTGTCTCAGACATTTTACATTAGCAGATCACTTCCCTGTACCTTAATTTATTCATGTACAAAATGATGGCTTATACCCCGAAGAGATCTTAAAGGCAGGAAAAGGACCCGTATGTGCAAAAATGTTTGTGGCAGCTCTTTTTTGTAGTGGCCAGAAACTGGAAACTGAGTGGATGCCCATCAATTGGAGAATGACTGATTAAATTGTGGTATATGGATGTTATGGAATATTATTGTTCTGTAAGAAACAACCAGCAGGAAAATTTCAGAAAGACTTGGAGAGACTTACATGAATTGATGCTGAGGAAAATGAGAAGGACCAGAAGAGCATTATATATTTCAACAACAATATTATATGATGATCAATTCTGATGGACATGGCCCTCTTCAACAATGAGATGATTGATGCCAGTTCCAATGATCTTCTGATGAAGAGAGCCATCTACACCCAGAAAGATGAGTGTGGGAACTGAGTGTGGACCACAACATAGTGTTTTCACTCTTTCTGTTGTTGTTTGCTTGCATTTTCTTTTCTTTCCCAGTTTTTTTTTTCCCTTCTTGATTTGTTTTTCTTGTGCAATAAGATAACTGCATAATTATGTATACATATATTGGATTTAACATGTATTTTAACATACTTAACATGTATTGAACTAATTGCCATCTAGGGGAGGGGGGAAGGAGGGGATAATTTGGAACAGAAAGCTTTGCAAGAGTCAATGTTGAAAAATTACCCATGCATGTTTTGTAAATAAAAAGCTTTAATTAAAAATAAATTAATTAGTAAAAGTGTGTAGAGGACTTTACATACATATTTCATTTGAGCTTCACAGTGACCCTCTAAGTTGAAGACTATAGGTATTATTTCAACTGCAATTTTTAGAACCCCTCTTGAGACTCAGTTTCCTGGCCTGGCATTATATGCATAATAGACATAATCACCCTGGTATTACCTGTCTCACATGGTTGTTGTAAGGATGAAATGAGCTAAGGTATATAAATCACTTTGTAAACTTTAAAGCACTTTGTAACGGCAAGCTATCATTATTATTATGTGAAATTGCATCAAAAGTGTTAGGAGTTAATCTTTGCTTCTTGGGAAGATGGAAGGGCTGGCATGGTAAAGGTGACGGGAAAACAGGTACAATATGGGGAAAATTAAGCAGCTGTAAATGGATATAATCATCTCAAACATAATGAAGTGACAATTACTCCTAGAAGGGCCCACCCTAGATGATAGCTTTTAGGTACTGCATTCTTAAAAGGCAGGCCCAAGGAGCATGGTAGAGCCCTCTCTTAGTTTTTTTTTTTTTTTCTTTCACATAGATTTAGTAGTAGAATATTATTCTTGCTCTTGAAGCCAAATGTGAAACTCTAATGTTACTCATTTCTGCCCTATATTTTAAAAAGCATTTCCCTTGTTTCTACCAGTGTGCTACAGAGATTCTTCAATCCAAGTTAATATTATTGCATCTCAAAACCATTTAGTTGTTCTGGGAGAAATTATTTAAGTCTTTATGTCGCAATTTTTTAGATTTAGTTTAGATTAGATTAAATTAAATTAGATTTAGATTTAGATTGGGTTTAGAAAGATGCAAAAATACTATCATAGTGTGTGTTCTTGTCTGTGCACATATGTTTGTGTAGATGCACCGGTGTATGCACAGAACAGAACCAAAATTCATTTGAAGAACCAAAGCCCCTGGAAATCTACCCTTTATGTCTTCCCTACCCTTTCCCTTTTGGTGTAGTCACGAGTGATGTTCTGATGAAGAACACCAGGCAGGTGCTGTAACCTGTTGTTGAGGATCTTCTAGTTTAGGAAGTCTAGGACATGCCATAGAAAGCCAAGAGAGCATTGCTCTGTAGAGCTCCTTTTGCATATCAGTCTCACTTGAAACCTAACATCAATCCAATTAATAGTCATTTCAGTTGTTAAGTCAGTTTTCCCCATATTAAAGGCACTCTGATGTGAGTCCTTTTTTTCCCTTTGGGGGTCACTGCAGATTATTATACTCATAGGACATTTAGATGGTGCAGCATATAGAGCACCAGTCTTGGAGTCAGGAGGTCTTGAGTTCAAATCCAACCTCAGACACTTACTAGTTGTGTGATCCTAGGCAAGTCATTTAACCTTGTTTATCTCAGTTTCTTCATCTGTAAAATGAGCTGGAGAATGAAATGGCAAACCACTCCAATATCTTTGACAAAAACAAAGCAAACAAACAAACAAACAAACAAAAAATCCTCTATATGGAGTCACCAAGACATAACTTACAACTCAACAATAATAACAAAAATTGAACTCATAAGAATCATTTAGCCTGGCTCAAACACCAAAACCTTTCTAAATGAATAACCTTAGCAGTGTTGCTGCTTTCTTACAAAGCTCTGAACCACCAAGAAGTCACTTTGCTGGTTTACGTACAAAAGCTCTTCTCTTTCCCCTTTTCTCTAAAAGCGTGCATTCAAAACCTGGCTTGAAAGTCAAGGCAACGTGCTGATTGACTGTACAGGCATAATTGTGTTAATGACAAGACGGGGAGGCTACATTGTTCGATAGGCTGCTTATCATCACTATTTATTTGGTTCCTTCTGCCAAGCCTGAATTAGACATCTAACATTGTGGTTTCCAGTCAGTCACTTAAAGTGCTTCAGTGTTGAAATAACATTTTTTTACAAGTCTTTTAGCTGTAGTTCAAGAGAAAGAAAAAAAAAAAAAAACTCATCTACGGCATCATTAAACAGGGTTCCGAGTTAGTCCTTGCTGAAAGATGGGAGGTTTGAGCTCTTAGGAAATGAAATCTTTGATCTTCAAAATGATTAGTGAAAACATTTTTTGTACACAGGCCCATTTTTATCTCCCTGTTAAAGACAATAATACAATTTAATCTACATAATACCTCTCCTTTTAATGCCTCCAGTCAGCCTCTGTTACTAATGCCTCCAACTGCTAAAGCCCCTCTGCCTGCTCTTTTCTGGGAAAGAAGAGAACTGGAGACAGTGCTATCTTTGAAGGCATCACTTTTCTGGCAAGCAGTGAAGAAGGACCCAAATGGATGGAGCCAGCCTTCAGAAGTGCCTTTTGAAAGGATAGCATCTCAAAGCTGAGGCCTTCTGTGAATAAAAATTGATGGAAAGTTAATTTTCTTAAATATATATATATATATATATATATACTCACCCCCAAGGACATAAGAGTGCTCTCTCCCTTCCTATCCCACTGAGTTAAGCAACGGGCCATTTCACATTTATTCCATTCTTTGAAAACAGGAAGTATCCTCTTTGAAGTAGGGACAGAAATCAAATAGTAGGAAACCATTTGCACTCTCCAAGTTAAGCGGGACCTTGAGCATGCTGGTTGAGACAACTCAAGCTTGTCCTGGCTAATGGGATCCAGGGGCAGTAGGGATAAACAAACCTCTCAAATTACCAAAACTTCAAGTTTGTCCAGTAAAACCTATTTCTTCCTGACCCTCTCTATCTCCCTAACAAATATTATCATTCAATAACAACAGGGATTTGTATCTTATCCTCCCACAGTTATTTAAGTTTAAAAGATGCCCTTCTATCCCAGTAAATGTGCTTTTGTTACTGTTGTTGATTTTTAAAATTTAAAGATTCCTTACTGTTCCCATCCTCACGGTATTACTTAGAACAATAGTGTTCCAAGTAGAGGTCATGTCCCTCTGATCCTATGAGGACCAAGACTTGATCTCAAATTGAGTTCCAAATCAATAAAAGAATAGGAAAACATAATCTTCTCCGAGATAGCTAAAACATATCTAGAGATTCCTTAACATTGTTTTACTCAGGAACTCCCTTTAAGAGGCAAGCCCCAAGCTCCACATTTCTGAACCTGTATAGACACCTACATCAGCAACTATGAAGATACTATTGTGAACCACCCACTCCTGGTCCTACCCTTACCCAAGATTACCTTGTGTCTGCAGCAGGCAATCCCAAGAGGGTGGACTCTATGCTCAAGGCAAAGGACCAGATTTACTCCTCATATTTCAATTTTTCAGGGAGAAGCAGAAGATGATCAGACAAGCATGTTTAAAAAACATTGTAGTATTTTAATAATATTTTTCTCTTATTACATGTCAAGACTAATTTTAGCATTTATTTTTACAAGATTTAGAATTCCAAATTTTCCTCCTTCAGTTCCTTTTCTCTTCCTAAAATGGTAGGCAATTTGATATAGGTTATGCATATGCTATCATGTAAAACATGTTTCTATATTAGTCATAGTAATTAAAGAAAGACATGAAAAGAAAAAACACAAAAAAGAATAAAAGGGGAAATATATTTTGGTTTGCATTCTATATCCATCAGTTCTTTATCTGGATGTGAATAGCATTTTCCTTCATGAGTCCCTTGTACTTGTCTTGCATCATTGTGTAGCTAAAAAGAGCAGAATCATTCATAATTGATCATCAGGCTATGGTGCTACTGCTGTGTACAATGATTCTTTTTTGTTCTGCTTATTTCACTTTGCATCAGTTCATGCAAGTCTTTCCAGGTTTTTCTGAAACCTGTCAGTTCATCATTTCTTATTGTACAATAGTATTAGCTTGTTTAGCCATTTCCCATTTAATGGGCATCCCCTTTAATTGCCAATATTTTGTCATCACTAATAAGACTACTATAAATATTTTTGCACATGTAGATCCTTTTCTCTTTTTTTATGATCTCTTTGGGGTATAGGCCCAGGGTATTGGTGGTATTGTTGGATCAAAGGGTATATACGTAGTTTGGTTGCACTTTGAGCAGATTTCCAAATTGCTCTCCAGAATGGTTGAGCAGTTCACAACTCCATCAATAATGCATTACTGTCCCAATTTCTCCACATCCTTTCCAACATTTATATATATATATATATATTTTTTTTTCTTTTTTCTCATGTTAACTAATCTAATAGACATTATATGGTACCTCAGAGCTCTTTTTTGCTTGCATTTATTTAATTAAAAATTATTTAGAGTGTTTCTTCATATGCCTATAAATAATTGATTTCTTCATCTTAGTTTATTTCATTTCTTCTTTAAAAATCTGAATGCTATTATACTTATTGCATTGATATTACTTCATTGTTTATCATACCTTTTAACAAGTCCTTTCTCTTTTAATTAGGTCTTTTTTTCTTTTTGTTTTTGCTTTACTTCACCTGAAGCCTAATAGATTTTGGTTCAGTCCCTTACCTTTATTATGTATGTCTCCCTTAGTTTCAAGTAAGTTTCTTAAACAACATATGATAGGATTTTGATTTTTTTTTTTAACCTACTCTGCTATCCCTTTCTTTTTTATGGCACATTTCATCCCATTCACATTCACAGTTATGATTGCTAACTGTAAAGGGGCTGAAACTCTTGAATTAATGCACTGAGGTCAGACAACTGAGCACTTAAGGTTAATTACTGATTGGACAATACTCTATAAGCATATGCTTAGAAAATGGCCTTTCCCACTATCCTGTGCTGGATTGGTAATTGGTATATACAGAGAATTGTAGGAGGGACTAGGGGGTGGAGAAAGACTGACCAGGGTCATTTCTGGGCAGGAGTAAGAGAGGAGAGGTTATAGAGATTCTGCTTCCATCCAATTCACTCCTACCTCTAAAGACCAAGAATAAAGACCAAGGACTTTTGCTTATCCTGACTCCCGCTGATCCTAAAGTAGAAGGGGTGCTAACTTAGTCTTCACAGCTAACTCTGTCTTATTTTTCCTACTGTTTGTCCTCTCTCCCCTTTCACCTTCCCCCCCAAAAGTCTTTTACTTCTTTTTACCATCTCTGCTCTCTCTTCTCTCAGTCTTACCCCCTTATACCTTGATTTAATCTGTTCCCCTCCTATTTTCTTGCCACTTAGATAGCTTTCCATATTCAACTGATTATGTATTTCATTTTTCTTAGAGTCAATACTGATGAGAGTAAGTTCAATTGATGCCCATTGCTCACCATCCCATGTGCCCTTCAACTGTAATAGATTTTTCATGCCTCTTCATATGAAAAATTTATTCCATTATACCTCTGCCTTTCTTTTGCATGCAGTGTACTCCTCTTTCTCAGTCCTTAATTACTTTTTATGTCATTCCTCAAATTTACCTTATACCCATATCCTGTGTCTATATATATTCCTTCTAGCTGTGGTACAATTTTTAAGAATTACAAATATCATCTTCCCATGTAGAGATGTAAAACGATACAGCTCCATTGAATTGCTTATTTTTTTTCCTTTTTTAGACTTCTCTTGGGTCTTTATATTGAAGATCAATTCTTTTTGTTCAATTCTAGTCTTCTTATGAAATCTTGAAATCCTTTTATTTCATTGTATGACCACTCTTACCCTTGAAGTGTTATGCTTAATTTCATCAGGTAGGTGATTTTTGGTTGCAGTCCCAGTTCCTTTTCCTTCAGAATATCATGTTCTATGACCTCTGATCCTTTAATGTTGCAAGTGCCAAATCCTTGTAACCATGATTGTGTCTCCCTGATACTTGAATTGTTTCTTTCTGAGCACTTGCAATCTACTTTCTCCTTGAACTGATAGTTTTGGCTATAAAAATTTGAAAATTTGAAATTTGGCTATAATGTCCCTTGGAGTTTTTATTTGGGGATCTCTTTCCAGAGGTGATAAGTGGATTGTTCTAATGTTTATTTTGCCCTCTGATTTCAAGATATTAATGGAGTTTTCTTTGATAATTTCTTAAAAGATGAATTCCAGGTCCTCTTTTTGATTATGGCTTTCACACTAACATTGTGTCTCCAGGATCTATTTTCTATGTCCTTTGTTTATCCAATAAGTTATTCATTCTTTTGAATGTGTTTGATTCTTGATGTCTCATAGACTCATTAACTTCCATTTAGTCACTCCTAACTTTTATGGAGTTGTTTTCTTCAATTAGTTTTTGTATTTCCTTTTCCATTTGTCCAATTCTACTTTTTTAGCAGTTGTTTTCTTTCCAAGCTGTTGACCCTTTCCCTATAATTCTGTTCCATCAGTCTCATTTCTTTTTCCTATTTCTTCTTCTAACTCTCTTATGTGATTTTAAAGCTCCTTTTTGAACTCTTTCATGAGTTCTTTCTGGCCTTGAGACCACTTTCCATCTGTCTTTGGGGTTTTGCCATAGGTATTTTGATAATGTTACTCTCTTCTGAGTTTGTGTCTTGCTCTTCCCTGTCACCATAATAACTTTTTCTGGTCAGGTTCATTTGTTTTTGTTGTTGTTGTTTGTTTTCTTTTAAAAAAATCTTTTTGCTTTCTTTTTAAACTTGAGCTCTATTCCGAGGGTGGGAAGGGCACTACCCTAAGCTTCATGTGCCAGTGACTGCAGGCCATGTCTATTTACCTGATGCTGTAGTCCACAGGAGACCCTCCTATATGGTGCTTCACTGGGGTGGTCGGGGGAGAGAGTGGCTAGCACTAATGGATGCCATATAAACCTGTGAGCTCACCTGGTGCTGAACTGAGAAGGTAATAGTGGTATCTGGCATATGCTGAGGTCAATGGGGTGTTTCTGCCTTTTCTTCAGTATCCTCATGCTCTTGAATGCTAGTGCCTTCTCTTGGAGATTTTCTCCCATTTGGGGGATATCTCCCATCTTTTTTCCACATAGTTATTTCTGAATAGGTGACCGAATTAAAATGTGAACTCCTTGAGGTCAGGGACTGTTTTTTGTCTTTCTTTATAATCCTCAGTGCTTGGCAGAGTGTTTGGCTTTCTGACTAATTGTAATTCTAGATCTTTCCAGATCTTTCATTTCCAGTTTTCTTTTTTTTTTGTAATAATACTATCTGAAATAGTAATAATAGCTCCTATTCAGTAAGGTTGTTTTGAGGATCAATTAGAATAATATATTCTAGTCTCAAACCACTACATATTTTATTATTATTTATAATTATTCTTTTTTGTTGTTGTGGCTCAGTAGAGTCATGATGTCTTAGTTTTCTAATCTGTAAAATGGAAATTTTATACCTACCTTCCAGATTGTTATGAAGATAAAATGAGATTATTTATAATTTCTAGCTCAGTGTCAGAATATATGACAATTGTTATCATTACATTAATAAATTTCCACACTGCAGGAATATGGGGAAGAGTAGAACGGAATTACCCAGTACAAGCACTTAAGACTTTGACCTTTTAAAAAGCAGAAAGGGGCAGCTAGGTGATAGCATAATGCATAAAGCATCATGTCTGGAGTCAGGAAAACTCATCTTTCTGAGTTCAAATCTGGCCTTAGACACTTCCTAGCTATAGGGTCCTGCGTAAGTCACTTAGCCCTATTTCCTTAAGTGTCCTTATCTGTAAAATGATCTGGAGAAGGAAATTGATCTTTGTCAAGAAAACCTCAAATGGGATCATAAAAAGTGAGACATAACTGAAAGTGATTGTACAAAAACAGAAAGGAGTCCCAAGATCAAAAAGTTTTTTTTTTTTTTTTTTTTTTTTTTATGTTTAGCTATAGTTTATTTTTTTTTTATTTATTTTTTTATTTTTTTATTTAATAATTACATTATATTTACACTCATTTCTGTTCCGATTTTTTTTTCCCCTCCCTCCCTCCACCCCCTCCCCTAGATGGCAAGCAGTCCTTTATATGTTGGATATGTTGCAGTATATCCTAGATACAATATATGTTTGCAGAACCGAACAGTTCTCTTGTTGCATAGGGAGAATTGGATTCAGAAGGTATAAATAATCCGGGAAGAGAAACAAAAATGCAGATAGTTCACATTCGTTTCCCAGTGTTCTTTCTTTGGGTGTAGCTGCTTTTGTCTGTCATTTATCAATTGAAACTCAGGTCTCTTTGTCAAAGAAATCCACTTCCATCAAAATATGTCCTCATACAATATCGTTGTCGAAGTGTATAATGATCTCCTGGTTCTGCTCATTTCACTTAGCATCAGTTCATGTAGGTCTCTCCAAGCCTCTCTGTATTCATCCTGCTGGTCATTTCTTACAAAACAATAATATTCCATAACATTCATATACCACAATTTACCCAGCCATTCTCCAATTGATGGGCATCCATTCATTTTCCAGTTTCTAGCCACTACAAACAGGGCTGCTACAAACATTTTGGCACATACAGGTCCCTTTCCCTTCTTTAGTATTTCTTTGGGATATAAGCCCAATAGAAACACTGCTGGATCAAAGGATATGCACATTTTGATAATTTTTTGGGCATAATTCCAGATTGCTCTCCAGAATGGTTGGATTCGTTCACAACTCCACCAACAATGCATTAGTGTCCCAGTTTTCCCGCATCCCCTCCAACATTCATCATTATTTTTTCCTGTCATCTTAGCCAATCTGACAGGTGTGTAGTGGTATCTCAGAGTTGTCTTAATTTGCATTTCTCTGATCAATAATGATTTGGAACACTCTTTCATATGAGTGGTAATAGTTTCAATCTCATCCTCTGAAAATTGTCTGTTCATATCCTTTGACCATTTATCAATTGGAGAATGGCTTGATTTCTTATAAATTTGAGTCAGTTCTCTATATATTTTGGAAATGAGGCCTTTATCAGAACCTTTAACTGTGAAAATGTTTTCCCAGTTTGTCGCTTCCCTTCTAATCTTGTTTGCATTAGTTTTATTTGTACAAAGGCTTTTTAATTTGATGTAATCGAAATTTTCTATTCTGTGATCAGTAATGGTCTCTAGTTCATCTTTGGTCACAAATTTCTTTCTCCTCCACAAGTCTGAGAGATAAACTATTCTATGTTCCTCTAATTTATTTATAGTCTCGTTCTTTATGCCTAGGTCATAGACCCATTTTGATCTTATCTTGGTATATGGTGTTAAGTGTGGGTCCATGCCTAATTTCTGCCATACTAATTTCCAATTATCCCAGCAGTTTTTATCAAATAATGAATTCTTTTCCCAGAAGTTAGGGGCTTTGGGTTTGTCAAACACTAGATTGCTATAGTTGACTATTCTGTCTTGTGAGCCTAGCCTTTTCCACTGATCCACTAATCTATTTCTTAGCCAATACCAAATGGTTTTGGTGACTGCTGCTTTATAATATAATTTTAGATCAGGTACAGCTAGGCCACCTTCATTTGATTTTTTTTTCATTAATTCCCTTGAGATTCTCGACTTTTTATTGTTCCATATGAATTTTGTTGTTATTTTTTCTAGATCAATAAAATATTTTCTTGGAAGTCTGATTGGTATAGCACTAAATAAATAGATTAGTTTAGGGAGTATTGTCATCTTTATTATGTTCGCTCGGCCGATCCAAGAGCACTTAATATTTTTCCAATTATTTAAGTCTGACTTTATTTGTGTGGAGACTTTTTTATAATTTTGCTCATATAATTCCTGACTTTCCTTTGGTAGATAGATTCCCAAATATTTTATGGTATCAACAGTTATTCTGAATGGAATTTCTCTTTGTATCTCTTGCTGTTGGGTTTTGTTGGTGATGTATAAAAATGCTGAGGATTTATGGGGATTTATTTTGTAGCCAGCTACTTTGCTAAAATTATGAATTATTTCCAATAGCTTTTTGGTAGAATCTCTGGGGTTCTCTAGGTATACCATCATATCATCTGCAAAGAGTGATAGTTTGGTTTCCTCATTGCCTACTCTAATTCCTTTTATATCTTTCTCGACTCTTATTGCCGAGGCTAGTGTTTCTAATACGATATTAAATAATAATGGTGATAGTGGGCAACCTTGCTTCACTCCAGATCTTACTGGGAAAGGTTCCAGTTTTTCCCCATTGCATATGATGCTTACTGATGGTTTTAAATATATGCTCCTGACTATTTTAAGGAAAAGTCCATTTATTCCTATGCTCTCAAGTGTTTTTATTAGGAATGGATGTTGGATTTTATCAAATGCTTTTTCTGCATCTATTGAGATGATCATGTGGTTTTTGTTTGTTTGGTTATTGATATAGTCAATTATGTTAATAGTTTTCCTAATATTGAACCAGCCCTGCATTCCTGGTATAAATCCTACTTGGTCATAGTGTATTATCCTGGTGACAATTTTCTGTAATCTTTTTGCTAATATTTTATTTAAGATTTTAGCATCAATATTCATTAGGGAGATTGGTCTATAATTTTCTTTCTCTGTTTTCAGCCTACCTGGTTTAGGTATCAGTACCATATCTGTGTCATAAAAGGAGTTTGGTAGGACTCCTTCAATCCCTATTTTTTCAAATAGTTTATATAACATTGGAGTTAATTGTTCTTTAAATGTTTGGTAGAATTCACATGTAAATCCATCTGGTCCTGGGGATTTTTTCTTAGGGAGTTGATTGATAGTTTGTTCTATTTCTTTTTCTGAGATGGGACTGTTTAGGATATTTACTTCTTCCTCTGTTAGTTTGGGCAAGCTGTATTTTTGGAGGTATTTTTCTATTTCATTTAAGTTGTCGAATTTATTGGCATAAAGTTGGGCAAAGTAACTCCTAATTATTGCTCTAATTTCCTCTTCGTTAGTGGTGAGTTCTCCCTTTTCATTTTTAAGACTAACAATTTGATTTTCCTCTTTCCTTTTTTTAATCAGATTTACTAAGGGTTTGTCTATTTTGTTGGTTTTTTCATAGAACCAACTCTTAGTTTTATTAATCAATTCAATAGTTTTTTTACTTTCAATTTTATTGATCTCACCTTTTACTTTTAGAATTTCAAGTTTAGTGTTTGACTGGGGGTTTTTAATTTGTTCCTTTTCTAGCATTTTTAATTGCAAACCCAATTCATTGACCTTCTCTTTCTCTATTTTATACAAATAGGCCTCTAGAGATATGAAATTTCCCCTTATTACCGCTTTGGCTGCATCCCATACATTTTGGTATGATGTCTCATTATTATCGTTTTCTTGGGTGAAGTTATTAATTATGTCTATGATTTGCTGTTTTACCCAATCATTCTTTAGTATGAGATTATTTAGTTTCCAATTATTTTTTGGTCTACTTCCCCCTGCTTTTTTGTTGAATGTAATTTTCATTGCATCATGGTCTGAAAAGGATGCATTTACTATTTCTGCCTTACTACATTTGAGTTTGAGGTTTTTATGTCCTAATATATGGTCAATTTTTGTATAGGTTCCATGAACTGCTGAAAAGAAAGTGTATTCCTTTCTGTCTCCATTACATTTTCTCCAGAGATCTATCATATCTAGCTTTTCTAGTATTCTGTTTACCTCTTTGACTTCTTTCTTATTTATTTTCTGGTTTGATTTATCTAATTCTGAGAGTGCAAGGTTAAGATCTCCCACTATTATAGTTTTACTGTCTATTTCTTCTTGCAGCTCTCTTAGTTTCTCTTTTAAGAATTTAGATGCTACCCCACTTGGTGCATATATGTTTAATATAGATAGTGCTTCATTATCCATGCTACCCTTTAGCAAGATATAGTGTCCTTCCTTATCTCTTTTAATTAGGTCAATTTTTGCTTTAGCTTGATCTGAGATCAGGATGGCTACCCCTGCTTTTTTGACTTCACCTGAAGCATAGTAGATTTTGCTCCAACCTTTTACCTTTAACCTGCATGTATCTCCCCGCTTCAGGTGTGTTTCCTGTAAACAACATATTGTAGGATTCTGGCTTTTAATCCATTCTGCTAACCGCTTCTCTTTATGGGGGAGTTTACCCCGTTCACGTTTATGGTTAGAATGACCGATTCTGTATTACTTGCCATCTTGTTAACCCCGGTTTATGCTTTCCTCCCTTCTTTCCCCTTTCCCCCCCTTCCAAGTATTAAGCTTGTGAGCACCCCTTGCTTCTCACAGCCCTCCCTTTTTAGTGTCCCTCCCCCCGCCTTAGAGTTCCTCCCCCTATCTTACCCCTTTCCCTCCCAGTTCCCGTATTCCCTTCCCTTAGCTTATTCCTTCCCTTTCCACTTTTCCCTTCTCACTTTTCAATGAGATGGGAGAAGTTTCACCATAGATTGAATATGTCTTAAGATTTTTCACTTAAAGCCAATTCTGAAGGCAGTAAGATACCCACTATATTCATCCCCCTCCATTCTTTCTCTCAGATATAATAGGTTTCCTATGCCTCTTCATGAGATGTACTACCCCCACTTTACCCTTTTTCTGGTACAATGTCCTTTCCACATCAATTTCTAGAACAAGGTATACATGTATTCTTTATACATCTATATAGTCAAAATATAGTTCCCAAGATTAATCTTTACCTTTTTAGATTTCTCTTGAGTTCTATATTTGTAGATCAAACTTTTTGTTAAGTTCTGGTTTTTTCATCAGAAATAGATGAAATTCGCTTACTTCGTTGAATGTCCATCTTCTTCCCTGGAAAAAGATGCTCATTCTCGCTGGGTAAGTTATTTTTGGTTGCATACCAAGTTCCTTAGCCTTTCGGAATATCATATTCCAGGCCCTTCGATCTTTTAATGTGGATGCTGCCAGATCCTGGGTGATCCTTATTGTGGCTCCTTGATACTTGAATTGGGTTTTTCTAGCCGCTTGCAATATTTTTTCTTTCACCTGAGGGTTCTGGCATTTGGCCACTATATTCCTTGGTGTTTTGATTTTAGGATCCCTTTCAGTGGGTGATCGATGAATCCTTTCAATGTTTATTTTTTCCTCTGTTCCTATGACTTCTGGGCAGTTCTCTTTGATAATTTCCTGGAAGACAGTGTCCAGGCTCTTTTTTTCATCATGTTTTTCTGGGAGTCCAATGATTCTCAGATTGTCTCTCCTGGATCTGTTTTCCAGGTCTGTTGTCTTCCCCAGAAGGTATTTCACATTTTTCTCCATTGTTTGATTTTTTTGAATTTGCTTGACTGATTCTTCTTGTCTCCTCGAGTCATTCAATTCCACTTGTTCAATTCTGATTTTCAGTGAAGTATTCTCTTCATTCACTTTTTTAAAATCTTTCTCTAATTGTCCAATTGAGTTCTTTTGTTCTGTGGAATTTTTTTCCATTTCGCCAATTTTGTTTTTTAGAGAGCTGTTTTCTGTTTCCAGTTCACTAATCCTATTTTTCAAGGATTTTACATCTTTATCCACTCTCTCTTTAACTTTCTCCAGGCTCTTTTCCCATTTTTCTTCTAGCTCCCTTGTGAGAGCCTTTTTAATCACTTCTATGAGGTTCATCTGTGCTGAGGAACAGATGATTTCCTCCTTTGGGGAATCACCTGGGGACTGCCTGTTTTTAGTCTCCTCAGGATTTAGAGTCTGCTCTCTATCTGTATAGAAGCTGTCAAGAGTTAAAGTCCTCTTCAGCTTCTTGCTCATTCTGTCTATTAATCAGAGACAAACTACCAAAGAAAAACAGAAAAAGCTGGAGTCTTTCTTTGGGGGGGGGGCTGGGTGTGTTATCGAGCTTCCTCTACAGACTGCAGGTGGCAGCAGTGAGGCACTAGCAGGACTGTGCTGCGCCTGCGCTCTGAGATCCCAAAGCGTGCTGAGTCACTGAGGGGGGGGAAGGGGGGGGGCGGCCAGGTCCTGAGAGACTCCAGCTGTTTGCAGTTGTATTCTTCAGCCCCGGTGTTTTTAGCTTCTCTGCTGGGCTGTTGACTTGCTGCCGGAGGAAATTATCCAAACCTGTAGCGAAGCTCTCCCCGCAGAGACGGCTACGATCACTCCCCACCCCCTCTCCAGTCTGCTCCCGTGCTCTCCCTGCCGCTGCCCTCAGCCTGCGCCCGATCTAAAACCGCCCCAGCCCTCCAGTAAAGACAGACCTTTCTTGGCGGATCTCAAGGATGGCTTCTCTTGGTAACTATTTGTGGGTTTTTTTCAGTCAAGCATTGATTCAGAGGCTTGTAATGAAGTGGATAGTGAGAGAAAGCGCGGAGCTTATGCAACTGTGAGCCTCCTCTCCGCCATCTTAACCGGAAGTCCCGATCAAAAAGTTTTACAGAACTTCTGTATTAAGGTAATCTCTCCTTCCTGTTTCATTTCAACTTACTCTTTTGAAGCAATTTCTTCATTCAGATTTTCCTCTTTTCCTGGTAGAGGTATATAGTATCATTGGGTCTTCTTAACTCTGGGTAAATGTTTCAATAAACTTGTGCTCTTAAAATAGCCTATCTTACTATATGTAATCAATTCAGTTTAAAAAGAAGAAAAATTGAAATGAATGTCTTTATGGGACCCATTCCTAAATTGAAAGACCATATCACATGCAGGAAAATGTAATTAATTAGCTTAAAGGAAAGCTACCTTTATTAAATTAATGATAAATTTAAAAATTAATTTATTAAATTTTAAAAGTGAGATGTTTTTATCAACTCAAAAGCATTCCCCTAAATTAGCTTCATTGCTTGGAAGCCCCAAATCAAGCTATTCTCTTTATTAGAACTTATCCCGTCTATCTATTTGAAGATAAGTCAACCCCTTTGCAAATAGATCCATTTCTATGAATAGGGGCTTCAATATGTACATAAAATATTATTTGATTTTAGTGATAAGAGGGATGAGTATGTAAACAAAGCATAAACTCTACTCTAGAAACTCATAAAAGTGATAGTTTTAAGCAGGTATACTTGTGATTATAAATTTACATCTCAAAGATCATTGAGTTCAAGGTCCTCATTTCACACATGAGAAAAGCCCATGGAGCTTAAAAGACTTGTACAAGTCATATAGATAGTTAACTTGAAAGGTAGAATTTGAATTTAATTTCTCTGTCTACAAAGTCAGGTCTCTTTCCACTATTCAATTCAATTCAGTACTCAATACTAAAGGTCCAGGATATGAGATATTGTCTGAAGGCTTGTTGGGGTTTCAGTGGAAAGAGTACTAGTCCTGGAATCACAGAGGGCTCATCTTCTTAAATTCCTAAAATCTTGTCTCAGTTATTTACTCAGTTACTACACAGCTGTGTGACCCTGGACAAGTCACTTAACCCTATTTGCCTCAGTTTCCAAGAAATGACAAATCACTCAAAATATCTTCCCCAAGAAAACCCCAAATGAGGTCACTATGAGTCTGACATGAATAAAGCAACTGAACAAAAACAAAAAGCTAATCTTAAAGAGTTTTATTGCCTGCTTGGCTGTCCCATGAGGAATTGTATAGATCCCATCACCTTCTTCAAGCTATCCAATTAGTCACTGGAGGATTTTGAAGTATTTTAGTGGGCAGAATATTCACATTTAACAAAATCACACATCTTGAAAATATGGGACTTAAAACAAAATACTTAATGCAGTGGTTGCCTAAATGAAGTCCAGGGACTCTGGATGGGAGGGCATAGTTTTCTGAGACCTTTTAGGGAGTCAGGAGGTCAAATCTATTGCATAATCATATTAAAATGTATTAATGGTTAATATCAATAGATACAATTATACAATACCTTATGCTAAATATACAATAGATATAAAAATAAAAGGTCTTCAGTATCTTAATAATTTTTAAGTGAAAAGGGATCTTAAGACCAAAAAGTTATCTATCTGGACTTTAGTTTTTCCTCATCTTTAAAATAAAAGAGATCTCTGGGATCTCTTCCAATTCTAAATCTGAATATGATTTTATGATGGAAGTGCAAGTATCAAAAGGGAGGAAGCCATTGTTGGCATGTGAGATCCAGTTGCTGGTTTAGTTCAACAACAAACTTTTAGTAAGGTCCTAACCTGACATTAAAGAATGTCTATTGAAGCAATGGGAAGCATCGAGAGATAAACAACATACATACAAAGGAATTTTAATGAGAGAGTGCTAATGCCTGGGGAGATTAGGAAAGACCTTTAATAGTAGCTGGTGCCTGAGCTGGGCTTTCAAGGAAGCTAAGGATGGGAAGGAAGAATATTCAATATTGAAGAAAGACAAAAACCCATCCCTTCCCTCAATAGGAGAAAACATGCAAACAAAGATATTAGATGTTGGATAAATTGAAGATTGTTTGCTATTGTTGTTAGTCCTTCATTTTCTTTCTTTCTTTCTTTCTTTTTTTTGCTGAGACAATTGGAGTTAAGTGACTTGCCCAAGGTTACACAACTAGAAGTATTAAGTGTATGAGGCTAGATTTGAACTCAAGTCTTCCTGACTTCAGGGCTGTGCTCTATCCATTGCACCACCTAGCTGCCCTTAGTCCTTCATTTTCAAGGAAGATCAATGACCCTACCTTTACAGGACAATGTTTTAACTCATACCTGAATTGGATTAAAGTTGCAAAATTGTCAGTCTAGCTCTGTCTTTGAGAGTCATTGAAGTGGAGTAACATTCTACTTTCATGAAGTAGACTGTTTGGATTCTTTTTTGATCTCTCCCTGATAGACACAAATGAGCTATTCACATTTTTCATGAATACCAAAGCATTGGTATTTTTTGAAGATTCTTAATGCTTATCTCAATAGTTTAGAGGCAGAGGGAGTACACTAAACACTCCTGACTCATTCCAAACTTGCATCCCATCTTATCTTCAAAAATACCTATGAATGGTCTTTATTGGAAAAGAAATAGAAGTCATAAAATTAGACTATGTTGAATAAATTAAATTGAAATGCTTTTGCATGAGCAAAATCAATACAATTAGAATTAGAAGATTAGTTGTAGAGCAGAAAAAAATCTTAATAGCAAATATATCTAATGAAAGTCCAATTCCCAAAATATTTATAAAACCAATGTCTGTGTACCCAGTAGATAAGTGGGCAAAGTTTTCAAAAGAAGAAATGTTGATTCATTATTATATTTTAAAAATTCACAATCACTAATAATAAGAAAATTACCAAATAAATCATTCTAAGATTCATTTCACTTCCAAAAAATCTGAAAATATCATAAAAGTGAAAAAAAAAAGAAAAGAAAATACCAGGGAATTGTGGAAAGTCAGAATCTAATAATATGTTCTTAATAGAGCTGTGAATTAGTCTAACCATTCTGAATTACACTTAATTTCAAATTAACTGGGAAATGTGATTGAACTGTTCATATTGTTTAACCCAAAGATTCCACTTTGAGATTTAGGAGGTCAAAAATAGGAAGAAAGATCACTAAAGACCAAAATATTTATTGGAGCACTTTGTGGGTAAGGGTTATGAGAAAGGAAAAAGGAAGGAAGGAAAAGAGAGAGGGAAGGAAGAAAAAGTAGAGAAAGAAGGAAAGGAAGGAGGAAGGTAAAAAGGAAGGCAAAAGAGAAGAATGGAGAGAAAAAAGGAGGAAGGAGGGAGAGAGGGAATGAGAAAGAAAAGAAAAGAAAGAAGAAAGGAAGCTAGGAAGTAATAAAGGAAGGAAGAAAGGAAAGAAGGGAAGAATAAATGAATGAATGAACAATAAACATTGGAACAAAGTTAAAAAAAAATCACAAGTGCTCACCAGTTAAGGATGGAGGAACAAAGTATGGAACATGAACACAATTTAATATTATTGAGCCATAAGAAATAATGAATATAAGAAATTCAGAGAAACAGGGAGAGATTTATATGCTTTGATAGAGAGCAAAGTTAAGAGAACAAAATAAATAATATGAACAATGGCTTCAATGATATAAATAAAAATAGCATAGAGAGACAACTAAACTCAAAATAAAGAAAATTACCAATACTGGATCAAGAAGTCAGATGACAGAACACAGAATGTAAACAAGACAGTTGGATTCAATTGATGGGTTGATAAGTTTTACTTGATTTTTTTTTCTCTTACAACTGAGGATTCTGAGGGAATAAAATCAGGGGAAAATACAGGATTTTTTTTTTTTAAGTAAAAGTTAAAATGTTAAACAAACAAACAAACAAAAAAAGACAAATGAAAGTTTTAAAAGACTAATGCAACTCAATCCATGACATTTAACTTGTTAAAATTCATCATTGTCACTTATAAAGCCTGCTAAAAACCTTTTATATATGTCAACAATTTGCTCATGTAGAATCTGGTTAGGGTCACTGGCCACTAGAGCCTCCAGGACCTGGGATCTCTATGGTTAGTGGGAATAAAGCCCTTAGGCTGAGTTCTTCCTCTCCTAGGCAGTATATATTCAGTCTTATAACATTTTGGTTTCTTAATTTAGATCATAGAAATCAGAGTAGTATTTTCCTTTAGACCCCAACCTGGAGGTTGGACCCATTAATTAAAAGGTGTTATGGGAACTAAACCCTCCATAATACCAAGAAGGAAAAGTAAATGATGGGAAAATGGTAAGAGAACATAAACAGATAAAATAATGGGAAAATACAGACATGAATGCCCCCATTTCCTTGTTCCTCTATAAGATGCTTCCCATAGCTTTCTCATGACCAAGTTGAACCCATTGTTTATCTGGTCTTCTATTAGCACATCAAAAAAAGATGGGGCAAATGAGCTATTTAAGCAATAGCTCTGGAAACTTGGCTAATTTAAGTTCCAAGCTGGAGCTGCCTTCAGTCACAACATAAATGCAGAGGAATAAAGACTAGCCCTTATGATACTACTTGTTCACAATATCATTACAATGAAAGAGGGAGGGTGAAAGAAGAGTATTGGGGCTCATTGTAGCAGAGACAAGTGTCTTCGAGATTTGGCTATGCCTTGATATCTTTTCCTGTATTTTTATGGGCATGCACCCCCTATCATGGGATCACAGGAACATAGATTTAAAGCTAGAAGGGCCCTTTGAGGTCATGTAGTTCAGTATCCTCATTTCACAGATGAGAAAACTGTATACTATGTTCATTCCCCTGGGGAAGTCTGGTGTACTGGGCTATACTATAAAGCTGCCCAAGGACTCAGGGACAGGGTTTGACAGTGACAAATTTGTGTCAAGAGAATAGTGACAACTGTGTCCTGAATAGCACCCTTTGGCCCCTTCCTTCTTGCCTGGGGCATTTCAATGTCATAGGTCATAAGTAGGTTGGGTGGGGGGAGCAGATGGGATTGGGAAGTAATTCTTAACCTACTCCTGGCATAACATTTCTAAAGTTCCAGCAAATACCTGAAATGTGCTTGCTTTACTTTGCCTTAGAAAATACACTTCAAATACCCATTCCTTTCCCTGGATCTCCTGCCCACCCTTCCTCCATTCTCCCATCAAATTAAATGTTTCCTGGAATTTATTAGAGTAGCAGTTGAGGTCTATTTCTGAACAGTGTTGCTGGTGTCTAGTTCCAACCCAATGAGAAAAAAAATCTAGAACCAAACCTTTGCTGACAAGTACCCAGCAGGGACATAACTCACCAAAGAACTTTTTGTTTGTTACTTATAAATTCAATTCGATTCAAAGACTACCCCCATAGAGACTAACTGAAGTGCACTATCTTTTCCACAATTAATCAGACTCAGCCTCTCCTAATCTCAATTTACTTATCTGTAAAATGGGGAGAATCGCTGTGACTCCCATTTCAGAGGATTGTTGTAAAGCTTAAATTTCTTACTGTATTCCAATCACTTATCTTGGACAAAACTCTGGGCCTCTGTTTTTTTCAGCAACAAAATGAGAGAGTTGAACTAGATGACTTCTAAAATCACTTCTGAATTAAATCTATGACCCTTTGACAGATCACTATAAGCTATTTCACTTCAAATTTAACTAGAAGACAGGAAAAGGGAGATATTATTTTGTATAGGCAATACAAATTGTCTTTGTGAGACACCAAAACAAGGTCTCAAAGTAGTCTTAGACTTCCTAAAAATATAGATTTCGAGACGAAAAATCAGCATCAACAAATATTTATTTAGTACCTAATATGTGCCAGGATTTGTACTGAGACTAGAGATGCAAAGGCAAAAATAATCTCTATACTTAAGTCCCTCCCAATCTAATGGGCAAGAACAGGGAACAATATGCAAAATATGTGTTTGTGTATAACATATATATAGATAGATATATAATATGTGTATGTAGTAGATATGTCTATATATGGATAATGTATATTTTCTATATAGTATATGTACATGTGTTTATATATTTGTGCATATGAATATGATATATATTACATATACTGTGTGTGTGTATATTGGTATAACAAAAAACTACATAAAAATAAGTGGCTAATTTAGAAATAATCTCAGAAAAGAAACACTACATTAAAGGAGACATAAAAACTTCTTACAGACGGAGAGTCTTCAGTTTAGTCTCAAATTAAGCCAGAACATCCAGAAAGAGAGTTTGAGACCAAGAATTCTGAGCATGGAGCTCAGCTCAGGAAAATACCCAGTTAGAATAATGTGCCTAGAATAGGAAGAAAGCTATTATAGAGTATGAAGAGATGGATAAAGTAGAGAAGTATTGCAAAAGTAGGAAGGGGCCAAATTAGAAAAGACTTTAAAGGTCAAAGGATTAAATATTTGAATTTGAATGGAATTAGGAGCCATGGGGATTTATTGAGTAGGAGGAGTGAAAGCCCACTTATAGATAAGTGGAAGATAGATTGAATAGGGATAGGGAAGATAGAAGATAGGGAGACTCTTCAATCAGGGAGCCCAAGCAGCAGGTTATTGCAAGAGTTTAGGTATGGGGTGATGAAAGCCTTATCAGGGTGGTGGCAGTAGCTTAGAAGAGAAGGGCATGTAGACAAGTGATGTTGAGAAAATTGAACCCATAAGATTCAGCAACAGATTTCATAAAGAGAATGAAGATTCAAAAAAACCCTTCTAGGTTGCAAACCTGGGTGACCAAGAGAATGGTGACACTCTTGACATTACTAAGGAAATTGAAAAGAGAAAGAGGCTTTGGAGAAAAAGCTTATGATTTATAAAAAAAAGGGGAAAGGACCCACATGTGCAAAAATGTTTGTAGCAGCCCTTTTTGTAGTGGCAATGAACTGGAAAGTGAGTGGATACCTATCAGTTGGAGAATGGTTGAATAAGTTATAGTGTATGACTGTTATCCAGTGTTATTGTTTTATAAGAAATGATCATCAAGATGATTTCAGAGAGGCCTGGAGAGACTTACATGAACTGATGCTGAGAGAAGTGAGTAGAACCAAGAGAACACTGTAAACAGCAACAATGATCAATGCTGATGGAAAAGGATCTTTTTAACAGCAACGTGATTCAGGACAGTTCCAATGGATTTGTGATGGAGAGAGTCATCTGTACCCAGAGAAAGGACTGGAAGGACTGAGTGTGGGATCACAACATATTATTTTCATTTGTTGTTGTTGTTTGCTTACTTTTTGTTTTCTTTCTCATTCTTTCCCCCTTTTGATCTGATTTTTCTTTTGCAGCAAGATAATTGTGGAAATAGATATAGAAGAATTGCACATATTTAAAATACATTGGTTTACTTGCTGTCTAGGGCTGGGGGGGGGGGAAGGAAGGCAAGGAGAAAAATTGGAACATAAGGATATGCAAGAGTAAAATGTTGAAAACTATGCATATAGTTTGAAAATAAAAATATTTTTAAAATAAAAGCAAAAGATTATGATTTCACCTTCAAATGCATTGAATTTAAGATATTTATGGACTATGCACTTGGAAATATTCAATTGACATTTGGGGATTCTCGACTAGAGTTTGTTCAGAATAACTGAATCCAACTCCTTCAATTTTTAATTGAAGAAGCTGAAGCATGTAGAGTTTAAATAATTTGCCCAAATTTATATTGATAGTAAATGGCAAAACCAACCACTTGAATTCAGTTACTCAAATTACAAATCCAGTGCTCTTTTCACTGGATCATGCCTTAAAGATTCCATCATTTTGAAAGCTTGTAGACCCACTTTGTAGATCCATCCTAACCCACTCCTTCATTCTCTCATAGATTTAACTAGCAAAAACATTGATGTTTCTAACTATTTATTCTGGCTTACTCTAGTCCCTTCTTAACTAACTAAAGTATTCTCAAGAAGTTCTGCCACCTTAAGTGATACAGCATGGTGCCTGGGGAAAGAAAGCTCCTGTTCATTTATCCAACATTTGACAAATATTCATTGACATCATATCTTGACTTAGGATCTTCACCAGCACCAAGGCTAGCGCTATGTGCAGACTGTTCAATGAATACTCTTCACCATTGAATGTATCATGTTAAGTGCCATAGATCATAAAGGAAGACTATGAAACACATGTCATCACTGCCCACAGGGAACTTACATTTTTTCAGGATGATTAAATATTATATATAAATCACTGTGATACAAGGCAATATATCACAAATATATAACATAATCTCTGATACATATAAAGCATAGTATATGTAGTATATTTGTATCACAGATTGCCATGACATAAGGCAATATATAATATAAATATATGAATCTATTTATATGCACATAGATACAATATATGTTACACATATAGTATAGTATATATGCATCACATATCACTATGAAATAAGGCAATGTATCATATACATATCTATATCATGTATTGCCATATATATGCCATACATTACCAGATTTGTGGTGCATAAATGCTATATACACTATGTGTGTGTGTGTGTGTGTATTATATATGAAGAAAGAGAGAGATTGTGTATGTGAGTGTGTATAGTAGATAGGGGATCAACAAAAGTCTGTGACTATGTGAGTTATTAGGTAAAGGCAGGTCACAGCATCAGAGAGCCTCTGATTAAGAAGAAACCTCATTCTCCATCGAGTCCAGCTTCTGCCCAAGAAGAACTCTTCTATTATTATTACCTGACAAGCAGCCAACTGTAAATGGCTTGAAAATCTCCATTGAGGAGAGATGTTTTAATTTTTTGAAAGGTTTATTTGTTTCCCTTTACATAAAGCCTAAATTGACCTTTTAAAAACTTCCATCTACTGTCCTTTGTTCTTCCCTCTGGGTCAAAACAGAATAAATCTAATCTTACTTCAAAGGCTTGGAACAATCCTTCATGACTATTTGCTTGGAGAATCAGCAAAGGTTTTCCTTTAGGAGGAAGTAGTATTTGAACTATCCCTTAAAGAGTTGGGCAGTTGTTACAAACTTTTGGGCCTAGATCTACCTACCTGCAAAATTCCAAGAAAGAAAAAAAAATAGCTGTTTTTACAAGCAAGATTTTAGAATTTTTCAGAAATAATCCAATTGCCGATTTTGAAAGTACAGTTGATCCTATGTGAGTATGCTTTAAGAAATGAACATAGACTTCAGGGTAATGATAGACCCAATCCATATAGCTCATGAGAGACAATTGTTAAAATTTCCAGCATATTTACACCTCAAAAATTGGCAAATGCTACAAATCTGGGATGGATTTATTGTTTTGTTGACTTCTAGGCTTAAGAAAGTGGTGGGAAAATTGTAAATAAAACAGATTAATCTTAAAAGTATATCTTTTTTTTTTTTTTTGAGAAAGCTAGTTGTTAAACTTTTGTCTGGATACATCACACATATACACAAACATTTGAATAGCAGCAAGACATAGATAACCTCAGAGAAAAAACTGTAAGAGTTCAAGTTCAGATTCTAACCATTGACTGACTCTAGAAAGATCAACTAATCTTTCAATATCTCTGGCAATTCTCTATGACCATCAGTTTACAATGATAAAGTTTTCTCACAAGGGAGTTCCCTACATTGGCAAAATCCCATGATTTTATTATATATCAGAGACAGGATTTAAAGTCAGAGTCTTTCTAACTCTGAAGTTAGCCTCCTCTCCACTATGCTTCTCATACACATGTACAAATATGTATATATATGTATGTATAAATATATATATAAAAATATACATTACTGCATACATATAAATGTGCATATATATAGATATAAATATATACATATGTATATAAATACACATAACTACACCTATATAAATGTGTATGTAAGAGTATATATGTATATAAATACATGTATGCATTTATATTTATATGTTACTACTCACATATAAATGTGTATGTATAAGTAGATAAAATACATTCAAAAGTGTGTAGAGATGTACATGATTACACATGTATAAATGTGCATGTATATGTGTGTATTAAATGCATATATATGTTTGTGTATAAATACATGTGACTATACACATATATATTTGTGTGCACATTATAAAACACATATATGTGTATAGATATGTGACTATACATGTATAAACATGTGCACATGCATGTGTGTATAAGCACAAATGTATAAATACTCATGGCTATACACATATAAATGTTTATGTATATAAAATGCACACATATGTATGTGTATAGATACATATGACAATACATATATAAATGAATATGTGTGTATGTATGTAAAGGCATATACATGGGCAACCAAGTGGCACAGTGGATAGGATGCTGGACCAGGAATCAAGAAGACTCATCTTTCTGAATTCAAATCGAGCCTCTGACATTTACTATCTATGGAATGTTAGGCAAGTCACTTAACTCTGTTTGCCTCAGTTCCTCATCTGTAACAGGAGCTGGAAAAGGGAAATAGCAAATCGCTCTTATATCTCTGCTAAGAAAATTCCAGATGAGGTCACAATGAGTTGGACATGACTGAGACAACTGAATGACAACAAAAGTGCACATTTATAGAAAGGCATCACATATAATATGCATGTGTTCATCTATACTGCTATAGGTATATGCAATGAGAAATACAATTTTCTCAAAATCTAGTTCTTTAAAAAAAATACTGAAAACTACTTACTCTCAGAACAATATTAGTAGCATACTTAATGTTGTTTTTGTTTGTAATAATTATTTCATCTTACTCTTTCTAGACTGTTTCCCAAACATTGTGTTCATTATCTATATTTGTTATAAAAGACAACATTTCACCATGCTTTTATCAACCAAGAGGAATCATTGTTTTATTTAGATCAACCCATATTTCAACAGCCATCAGAGGCCAATGAGAGACCTCCATAAAACCAGCATGCCTCTTTCTAGAATTATGGGCTTCTATCTCTCCAGCTAAACCAATCCCAACCACCCTAACATTGAGAAATTCTCTACTAAGCACCAGTAACCTAAATTCTGACCCAGCCAGAAGCCCCTGAGCCTGAACTCTATGGGAAGTCTCAAAAGTTCTAAAGAGAGAAGTGTGGTCATTAACCATGCTCTCCGAACCCCATTAAAAAGAAGAGCCATCTGTCTACAGATGAACTTTGAAACATTTTGCTTTGTTTTGTTTTGTGGGGGATAAATAGCAGAAACCAGAATGTGGCTTTTTTTTTTCTCCTTTATATTCCAATGAGATTTGGTAGTTTAGCTGGAGCTACAATGGAATAGCACTTGTGGTTCATGTTATATTAATATTGTGGCCTGATTATCAAAAACCATTACTCTTGGTTATCTTGCCCAGGCTGAACCAGGCGGCTATAAGTCAGAGTTTGACTGGCCGCACACAGGCTGCTCAGTGCTTATGATAACAGTATTCTTAATGGAAAAGTGCATTTGTAAAATTATTGCCTTTTAAAGATCAGATTGGTTATAAATGAGATGAGATCACAGAATTTCTTGCCTCTGCATAAAAAAATTAAATACATAAATAAAATGTCAGAATCCTCCATTGTCTCTATCTCGTATAGGTCAGTTTACTTGTGGTCAAACTCAGTTGGAGGTGGCAGAGGGGGTTGGGAGGATGATTTTCCAGATATAGTATTGGCTCAGGCCTGGGCAGGGACACAAGGGGACACAAGCTCTCTCTTTTCTTCTTCTTTTTTTTTTTTTCTTTTGAAATTCTTCCTGCCTAAGGGGATCTCGTGTCTAAGTTCTTGTGTAGGTAGTTTTGTCATTTTGCTATTGTTGTGTGCTTTTTATAAACCATAATGGCCCTCGATCATAAACCACACCAATCCCTGGTGGAACCCAATCATTGTTTCAGAGTTCTCTGTGGAACTTTGTGTGTTTAGGATTCTGTCCAGGAGTGATGGCATTGGGAGCCTCTCCAGGCGAATGCCGATATAACTATTAAAAATTCTCCCTCTCTTACTGTGCATGAAAGGCTGGAAAAAGGTAAGAATAAAGCAACCCTAATAAAGTGGAAGGACTCAGTCTTAATACTTAGCTAATCTTCCTATCTTGGCCCTGCATTTCATTATACATGTTTGCCCAGTTGGGGATAAGAGAGATAGGGCCTTCCTTTTGAAAGTGTCCAGGGACTCCATTACAGCCTCTCTTCCCAAACCCCCCAAGGGTCTTTATAAACACAAATAAGAGGAATAAACACTCAGCTCCTCTCGCCCCCCTTCATTTATGTCACTCCTATTTGAAAGGTATTTCAGAATCCTTGATTGTTATAGACAGTTAAGCTTTTCAGCCTTAATTCATTAAAAAATATATATATTCATGACAAGTTGTTTGAAATGTGGTCCCTTAAGCTTTTGCGTTGGGCTCCTCGAAACTGTTTCATATCGCTATCTAAGAAGAAAAGCCAGCCAAGATTTACATTTTAATTTAGTTAACCAAATAGTTCAGACTGTGTTCTCCAAAGACAAAGCTTGGTCTGTAAGTGGGCCGGATTTTCCTGTATTTTACGGCTGCAATTTGCATGAGAAACACCAGATCCTGCATAATTGTTGCTTTGTTGTTGTGATCCGAGGAGCTGTTTCCAATGTCAATAATTATAACTTGAAATGAAATTTAGTAGCAGTTTGGGGGCGGGGAAGGTGGAGAGCCTGCCAGCCAGTCAGGATTTCACCATCAAACTAACCACAGTCTAGCCGCCTAATGGGAGGCACCGATGGAGGGGAGTCTCCCTACAAAAACTGAGCTCCCCAGGCAGGAAACTGACAGGGCCCTTAGCTGCCCCAAGATGGGGCAAGGCTCTGGTCCTTTCTGTGGAGCTCTAATGAAGACTCGCATGTTTTATATATGATGGGCTGCTAATTGCTTCATTACCCATGCAAATCATAAAGGCAAACTGTGTCTTATCATAAAATCGGTAACTAGGCTGTTTAAAAGCAGAGCCTCAGAGAAGCATTATGATGTCCATGCTACTCTGGCTTTGGGTCCCTCTTATCTTCTCTTTCTCACCCCCACTCCCTTTTAATGACTTTGTATTAAGTTGTAGCTGTTTGCTTTGGGGCTGTTTAGTGCCTTGAATTCATCTTAGGCGGAGATGAGTGTAGAAATTGATGGATAGATGAAGAGGAGTTCTTGGGGGCCAGATGAGGTCCTTCCATTCCCCAGTATGCCCTAATTTATCTGTTGGAAAGATTGAGATGGGTAGATGGAAAATGAAGGCCTGGAAATCAGTCATTCAGAAAGCATTTTTAAAATCGCTTGCACGAGGCTACGGAGAAAGAGCAGAATTAGACCTGAGATTTCACTTCGATTAGGAAATTGTACGTCAGCACTTTTTATACAGTGGAAATGTAGATGACTTGCTTAGGATCACCCTGTCATTATGTGTTACCTGGTTTCAAGTCTTGATCTCTGTCCTTTGTCATGGTGATGGGAGGAAAGAGGAAGGGAAAGAAAAGAGACAAAAAACAAAGTGAAACTCTTTCAATAATATTTAGGAGGCAGCATAGTGAGATTCAGCAAAATTCAGATTTAGAGGAGTCAGAGGTTCTAGATTCAGTTTTTTGGCTGTACATGTCTGGTTATCTGTCTGAACCTGTTCGTTCACATGTAGAAGGAAAGGACTGAATCAGATGGCCTCTGAGGGGGGCTTCTTTCAGTTCCACAATTATGATTTTATAATAGTAAGATCTGAAGTTAGTAGAGGGATCAGGATACTTCTAAAGCAATCTTGTTCAAGCCCTTTAGTTGTAGCTGAACAAAGACATGTTAGTGAATGTTTAACAACCAGCTCTGGGGAAGGTGGAAGGGGAAGAATGTTACACAGGACCCACTTTTAAATTTAATCTGAATTATTATCACTTTCTCCATCACTTTTTAAGTCAAAAAATCTAGAAAACAATACAATAAACTCTGATTTGTGTCATTTATCTATTTATAAGCATTTTCTATCAATTTCATACTGACAATTTGGCATACCCCTACAGTGGAGGAAACTGAGACTCAGACAGATGAAGTGCTTTGAGATAAAAGAATGGGAATAGAGGTCCTTAACTTTCCAACTTGCCTATTAGACAAGGCTGATGCATAAATAGTATTTTGAAGCTTACAATTTAGATCCATTATTTAATAAATTAGATCCATTTAATAAATGTTTGTTAAATTGGATTTAATTTTACTAATATAGAAATTAAGGCTCAAGAAGGTCATGGATTATCCACAGTCAGTCAATTATTGAGTATCAGAGGTAGAATTTTAACCCAGACCTTTCTTACTCTCAGTCCAAAACTCTATGCACTATTCTATGTTGTTTCTTTGTACATCATTCCACTGTCATTAGAAAGGCAGAAAAGGATCATTTCATTCTGGAGTGTTTTCCTACTCTTTTGTAAGAGAAAGGGAGAGGATGAGACCAGCTATGGCTTCAGTACAGGAAAGACCAATTTTGGAAATTCTTTTCACTGATGCAAGTGAGCAAGTTTCTCGAAACTTATAGGGAATCGTCTTCAGTGACTGAAAGATTAAGTGATTTGTCAATAGTCATACACAGCTAGCATAAGTCAGAGACAAGACTTGGAACTTTCCGATCTCAAGCTATCTTCTTTATCTTCTACATCACAAAACCTATCTTTACTCACTTATTAGGTGAAACAAAGCCAGAAGAATGTGGGGAAATTAAATGAGAGAGTTGTTTGGACTGATCCCCTAACACCTTCAAATATCACTGGTTGAATGGTGCTAAGTATTGGACAGCCATCACTTTATTCAATGAAATTTGGAAACTCCCAAGAGTTCTTTATTCCAGATAATTAACACATTAAGTCTTTGCCTAGCTCCCCTTCCATATCTCCCCAATAATTGACATGTAGCTAATAAGTAGCTCTTTTTTGGTCTTATTAAAAAAAAAAGTCTGCAAAGAAAAAATGAAAAACTATAAACCTACCAAAAAAACACACAATTAAAATCCCATAATGCAATTTTAATTAGGGCACCAAACTCCAGAATTGCAGGTGTATAAACTTAGAAGACCGGGGAATATTTGACGGTAAACATGCTTGGGGGCTAACTAACAAATGCTTGTGTCAAGGTAACAAAGAAATTGTACCCTCGTACTAATTTCTCACCACAGCTGTTGGGGTGTTAGATTAGAAGGCTGTATACCTTTCCCAGGAATATGAAAGCAGACTGTCGGAGTGACTGTGTTTGTCCTAGTAGCCTCATTCTTGCTGCTAGCAGAGCATGTCCCAACTGTTGTCAATTTATCAATGTAACGTGCACTAGTGGGCACAGTGTGAGCAGCTATTAGGACAGGTGCTTCTATCCATCACAGCCAGTCACTTATTCCACCTTGTCAGGAAAACTAAATGGAGCTTTTGGAGAAATGTAAACAACTCTCTAATGGACAATCAAAGCGCCACTTTCTGAAGCAAACAAGAGGAAGAAATCTGACAAGACATTTTTAGATTGGGAGGGGGTGATATTTTAAGTGTTGTCTGTTTTTTTTTTAAAAGAACTTTTTTAATGTGTGGTAGATTTTGAATGAAGGAGAGAATGGAGAGGAAGGAAAAGGGAAGAGGAAAACATCTAAAGTCAAGGACCTAACCTTGCTAAAGATGGAGAAACTGGGGTTGCTTTGTACCGCCAATATAGTATGCTGGAAAAGGCCAGCATCCGAGAGGAAACTGGGTAAGACTGCCAACCTGAAAATCCAGGCAAAATAGGACACCCCAATAAAAATAGACTGCTTGTCGCCTCCGGAGATGCACAGGACGTTATTATTAATGGTATTTTTAAATTTTGAAATGCGCTTAGCCTCCAGGCACATGTACAAAGCTGGAATGCAATATTTAAATGCCTCCTCCCTGGGACCACACTTGATGGGGCCTCACACATCATCAGGCAAAAGCTTGACGAAACAGATGGCTCCTTCCCCGTACCCCCTGAAAGACGACAAACTCTGGCTTTGTCAGATCAGGAGGGGAGCGTATTTCTCTGAAAATGGCCTGGCTTGGTCCCCCCTGCTGGAGGGGGGGGAATGTCTTAGCTGATGCACTTCCACCCACCCCCATTACCAAGATGCTGCCAAGAGGAGGGACCATCTTGAAGGTAATAACTAAGAACTCTAGAGTTCAAGATGGGCGTCTTGCAATGTGCTAGAGAGTGAGTAGGGAGCCAGGGCAAAGTGGAGCACAGGTGTTAGTGGCTCTGCCTGCCAGGTGCCTTTTGCCAGATGGACTGATGCTTCTTTGGCCAACCGAAGGCTCTGCGTGGTCATCCAGAGAAACCTCCTATGGAGGACTTTGTAGTAATTCACTCTTGAGGTCATTAAGATGTGAAGAGTGTCCAGGATCTACATCATGGTGAAAAGATTCCTGATCTCAGTGCTCATGTAAATTAGTCCAAGGGGAAAGAAAGATGTTCTGAGATGAAATCCTTCTGAAATCCTGGGATCAAAAAAGTAGAACTGAGAGAGATCCAGGATGATCTAGGAGTGAATTGTTCCCCACTCTATCCTTTTCCCCTTTCAAGTTCATTCAATCAAAATGTTCTACCTAATCTGAGTTATAATGACTTTAGTGACTTCATGACACCCCAAGTGATTTTTACAATGGTCTTAAAGACTTCCACACGCGACTTACCAAATTTTTCTCCTCTTCAATGCCTGACTTAATACCAAGGGGTTTTCATATTTACCTAGATGCTCCCTCGAATTTCTAAACTTCCAAATTTGGTAGTCTTTTAAAATGGCATGATCTGTTCTATATATCATTGCAACCATTCGTAGGGATAGGAATACACTAAATCTCATCATTACCCACTTACCTGATTAGAAATTCTGACATTCCCCTTCTGTCTAAAATCTGTCTAAAAAGTTCTTAAAACTGCCAACCCCTCCCTACCTTTTGGGATTTTCCCAGGACATTATTTCTAATTTAATGTCATTTTCCTCTCACTCTATTCTCAATCCATTTTCAAGTCTACTTTATCCTTTGCTCTCAAAATCTTTCTCTTATGTCTGCTCATCTCTTTCCAATCTTTAGTCCTGGATTACTCCCATCCCCTATCTCTTTTGCTCCTACTCACAAGCCTATTCTCACTGAGTACAGCTATATAAAAATCTCATAATTGTACTAAGTACAACAAGGTAGTCCTTTTAGTCTCTGGGCAGTTAGGTGGTACAGTGGATGGATAGAGTACAGGGCTTAGAATCAAGAAAACTAGTACAAATACTACAGTGTTTTGCCAGTTTTCTCCAGTTCATTTGGCAGATGAGGAAACTGAGGCAAACAGAGTTAAATAACTTGCTCAGAGTCACACAGCCAGTAAGAACTTTTTTGTAAGTTTAAATCCAGCTTCCGATGCTTACTAGCTATGTGACTTCGGGCAAGTCATTTAATCCTGTTTGCCTCAATTTCCTTATATGTAAAATGAACTAGAGAAGGAAATGACCAATATCTGCCCCTCCAAAAAAAAACCCTAAAAAGGGATCAAGAAGAATCAGACATTACTGAACAAAATATGCCAGCTATTGTTATTGTCTCAACCAAATGAGAGTTGTCTATACATACTGCCTCTACTTCCTTTCCTCTCATTTATTCCTCAACTCTGTGTAATTTGGCTCTTAACCTCCTCAATCTTCTGAAGTTACTCTTTCCAAAATTGGTTGTGATCTCTTAGTTGCCACCTATTTGCTGCATTTAACATTATCCCCAATCTCAATTTTTGCAACACTACACTTTCTCACTTCTTCTCCTATCAGTCTGACCATTCTTCAGTCTAACTGGCTTAACTCATCATCCATATCATGGCCCCAACTCTAGTATTCTCCAATATTCTAGCCTAGGCCTTTTGCTTTTCTCTCTGTATTTCTTCTGTTTTGGTAATCTCACAAATTTCAGTGGGCTTAAGTATCATCTTTATGGAGATGATTCACAAATATATGTAGCCAAAGCCAGTTTCTGCCAAATTTGAATCCAGTATCACCAACTGTACTTCCAATTGGATGTCCTGGTGACATCTATCCAAAACAAATCTCATCTTATCCCCCCCCCACACACACACAAAACTCTCCCTTCTTTCAAACTTCTCTCTTTTTCACAAAAGCATTGTCATTCTTGTGACCTAGGTTAGTCACATACAGCAGAATTCACTATTACTTCACATATCTTGCCAGTTGTCACATCTTGTTCTTTTGATCTTCACATTATTTCTCCCCAATCTGATCCCTTCTCTCTACTCACACATTCACTCTATTAGTTCAGGCTCTTCTCATCTTTCATCTAGATTATTGTAACAATCTTCTAATTGGTCTTTCTGCCTCAACAGGCCCCACCTATTTCATCTGACATTCTGTAGTCAGTCAGTTCAGTCGTGACCACGAGATTCCTCTACTCAGTCAACTCCAGTGTTATCTATTGTGTCTTAAATAAGGTCCCCATTTTCACTTTTAAAGCCCCAAATGGACTTTCCAGGCTCATTGAACATTACTCTCTGATTCCACTAAACTGGCCTCTCTATTTCTCCCCCAAGGCATTGCAACTCCAATCACCATTCTTTTACATGGGGTGTCTCCTGTGCCTGGAATATCTGTTCCCCTTCATAGAGTCCCTCTGCTGCTTTAAGATACAGCACTATAAAGATTTTTCTAATCCTGAACCTAAAATGATGCTTTTCAGTTATTGTTCAGTTGTTTCAGCATGTCTGACTCTTCATGACTTTATTTGGGACTTTTGGGGGGCAAAAATACTAAAATGTTTTGCCATTTTTCTCCAATTCATTTGGCAGATGAGGAAACTGACTTGCCCAGAGTCACACAACTAGTACATATCTGAGGTCAGATTTGAGGAAGATGAGTCTTCCTGACTCCTGAAATGGTGGTTTATTTCTTTCCAAACTATCTTGTATTTCACTTTTTTTGTATTTATTTGCATTTATTCTCCTTGTATTTATGCTGCATATAATTATATATAAATTTGTCTTCGCCTTTAGAATGTAAGTTTCTTGAGAGCAGGAATTGTTTTAACTTTTATATTTTAGTGTCTAGTGCATTATTGAGCACTTATTTTTTCTTACTAAAAGAATGTTGATTGATTAATTGTATCAGCTCCATCTTCCCAGAGTAGAATTTTAGTTACTTTGTTGTCATGTTCTTAACAACACTGCCTCTAATTTACTGAAGTACCAGAATGGGTAAGTAACACTCCAGTTAAGATTAGAGAGTGCAACAAAGTTTCAGCATCCTACCAACACTCCAGTCTCAAACATCCCCCAGACTCCTCTGAGCAATCCTGGGTACAATGGAACAAGAGCGCTGAATTTGGTAATCCCCCACTGAAGACATGTCTATCTTCTCTCTGGGCTAGTGGGCCATTCCCCAGAGTCACTGACTAAAATGATTGGACTATAATGGGATCCTAATAGAGATCTATGGAGACAGAAAAGGAGCTAATAAATTTACTAGAATCAGAACATTTAACTCTTGCCTATGGCACTCCAAAGTTAACTGACATCCCTAGAGCCCTGGGCAGCTTTTGAAATGTCAGTCTGGGAAGTGAATAAAATGGAGGTCTGCAGAATACTCCCCAAACTTTCTATTAATGTTTGTTCTATAGTCCTGGAACCTTTCTCTCTGTCCAGTTTTTCTTCCCTTATCTTAAATTCAATAAGATCGTAAAGGGCAGAGGCCATGACTTTAGTTTACATTGTAGAGATCCTGGCATGATGTCATATGCCTGTTGATGGTTTCCAGATGATTTTATGCAATGAAGCCTCCTTGATTTGACAGTGGGAAATGCTTTGGCCATAATTTATTGATCTGATGATTTGGGGAGAAGCATGGGGTGGAGGTAAATTATTTATAATTTATTTATAATTGGAAAAGAAAAGAAAGATGGAGTACCAGAAAAGTGAGATAGTAATATTAATTATGGTAATGTTGCTAATGAAGGTGGCATGAAGTAAAACACAAAAAGCTGAACTCAGAGACAAGAAAATCTTGATTCAAATCCTCCCGTTGACATACTGGCTGTGTAATCCTGGTCAAGTCACTTAATTTCTAAATATACCAAGCAACTCTCCAACATGATTATCTCTAATCTGAAGTCTGGAAATGTGTGTGTGTGTGTGTGTGTGTGTGTGTGTGTGTGTGAATGTGTGTGCACGTATATATGGATGTGTGTATAGGTGCATATCTGTGTACCTCCCCTCTGTGGCTCCAAGAAGTTGTATCATGAGCAGTAACCATACCCTGATATAAAACTATCTCAGTAAATAGACTAAGTCAGATCGAGGGTAACAGACTAATTTCAAACCCATCAATGAATTAGAAGTGTGACCCCCGCCCCAAGCATGTAAAGACATCCCCCAGCAAAATGAGAGGATGAAAACAATTTGTTCCATTGATCATGAAGGTGACTGAAGTTGGTTCTGTGAAGTACTTAGAGCTTAGCCAGACACGGGATACACAAAGATCACCCACTGTATCCTAGGCCATCATTAGTCATCTTGACTTTCATCTTGTTACTGGATCTTGATGTCTCTGGAAGAGAGAGTGCAGCAGATGACTTTGTGCAACTCTGGTATCACTGAAATCCAATTTTCATATGAGTCAAAATATCCCCCTAAGATTTCATTGGTCCTCTTTAGAAGTCAGCTCTGCCTTCCAATTGGTCCTTCAATTGGTGTCCTTTGAAAATAAAGAATGAACAATGATTCTATATCTCCATAACTATGTAGTTCAGTTGGCTTTTTTGTTCATATGTATACATATGCACATATATATACACATACATACATGTATGTATATTTTTCATTTTTCAACATATCTCTCTTCCTTTATAATTCTATGTATTTTATTTTATCCATTTAAAAACATTATTCTTAAAAAGGACCTAAAGGTTTCACTAGACTGCCAATGGAGTCCAGATTAAGAGCCCCCTTTTCTAAAGACAATAAGATGCCTAACAGTTGCTGATCTGAATTGATAAGTTACCTTCCTGGAAGCTCCATATGTTGATGCTGCCCTAATGATGATAATATTGATGTTGATGAACATTATGATGATGATTATGACCAATTACTATAAGAAATACTGATGGTGATTAGAGATTTTAGCACTTTGAAACTTACAAAGCTTTACAAGCTTACAAAGATAATCTCATTTGTATCTCACAGTAATCCTATGAAGTATTATAAGTATTATTTACCCCATTTTAATGATTACAAAGTTGAGGCTCAGATGGGCAAATTGATTTGTCCCTGGTTACACTGCTTGTAAATGTCAAGGAAAAATTGGATATACGTGCTACCTGATTCCAAATTCTGCACTCTAAAATCAGTGTAAAGATTTAGAATTGGAAGAAATAACACTATCAGAGACATTTTAAACCTTCATGAGAGAAAGTTCAGCGCTATTGTCAAGGTACTTTTTGATAAGAATTTACCCATTGCAGCTTTAATAGAGGCTAGTACTACATTTCTCTAACAGAAAACCTTTAATTTTTCCCTCTTCTAATGAACTAAAAAAAAAAAAATCCACAGTCTATTTGCTAACACATTTGGCATTTTTATACAGACAAAATGAATTTTTATCACACAGACCGAGCAATTGCATTAATGAAGAATGCAGAAAGCACCAATTGATGGGATGTAATGACCACAGGGTCAGCAATCCAGGCTCTTCCGTGAGATACTGTGTGCCTTTTGTTAAATTGACTGCTATATGCCAGTTCTTTCATTCTTCTTTTAATGCTCTCTGTCACATTCATAAGACCACAGAATTCCAGAGTAGGAAGGGACTTTAGTGGAATGGTGTTAAACATAAATAGAAACAGAAGTCATTAATGACCATAAGAATCCCCATTGGCCAAATGCTGACAGTTTTAAAATGTTATTTTTGCTGTGTGACCCTGGATAAGTCACTTTTTAAACCCAATTGCCTCAGGGGAAAAAAGTTATCTTTGTTTTATTGTAATTTTTATTTATGTTGTTAAATATTTCCCAATTACATTTGAGCTTAGTTGAGTCTATCCTCACAAATGTCTCTGGTAGCATGTTTGATACATGGATCTTAGAGGACATCCCACCAATGAGACTTTTTTGCTCAATGAGAATCTATTGTCCTTGATACATGACCTTTGCTTGAAGACCTCCTGGAAAAGAAATCAATCTACCTTCTTAAAGAAATCCATTCTACTTTGGGGCAGTTTGAATTGTTAAGTAGTTTTTTTGACATTTGGTCTACATTGGCATCTTTAAAACTTCCACCCACTGAGTCTTGTTCTTACCCTCTGGAGCCAACCATGACAACGCTAATCCATCATTCACGTAACAACTCTTCCAGTCCCTGCAGGCATCAGAAGTGTCCTCCATTCTCATACCCACTCTTGGCTTCTCTTCTGCAGACTAAACATCTTTAGTTATTTCAACTAATCTTTATAGGGCATTTTCTTGAGGACCTTTATTATCCTAGTTTCCCTTTTCTGGATTTCACTAGTATTAGTCAATGTCCTTCCTAGAATGTTGCCAGAGACCCTTTTACCCAGACTTCCAGATCCATATTCATAAATGTTTTTGAGATGGCTTCATCTATACTTCTAACTGATTCTAACACAATATTAGCAACAACAAAGTATAAATTTATCTTTTCCTCAAGACTTACCATTTACCTAGGACATCTCCATTTCTGTTTCTTTCACCATCATCCATCCAGTCATGAATACTCCTAATCACAGAGATGTCTTTGCTTTTTCTTTCTTCTTTTTAATCAATTTTTAAATCATACATATATATGCACACACATATATATATATATTTATATTATATATATATTTGTATGTATGTGTATCTATATACACATTTTTATCTATATAAGTATCACGTATGTGTATATATCTGTATGTATCTATATTCACACATATGTATGTATACATATATAATGGATATAATTGAAGTTTATATGTATGTTTTAAAAATATATTTGAGATAAAATATAATAGAAGTTAGTATACTTTATGCATATATGTTCATACATCCCATAAGTTATATGTGTATATATGTATATATTTGTATCTATATAATATATATTATATACACACACATATACATACATGCATACACATATGGCAGCTAGGTGGTAGTATATATAGAGCTACAGGTCTAACATCAGGAGATCTGAGTTTCAATCCTGCCTTGGATATTTACAAACTACATATTGCTAGATAAGTCACTTAACCTCTGTCTGCCTCAGTTTTCTCAACTGTAAAATCAGAATAATAAAAATACTTACTTTACAAGATAGTTGTAAAGATCAAATGAAATGATATGCATAAGGTGTTTAGTATAGTGCCTGCTACATAATAGGCAATAATTTCCTTCCCCCTTCCCTCAAAGATCACATATTATAGATATATGTGTGTATGTATATAAGAATCTATGTGTATATATATCTATATATACACATATACATGTGTACATATATTATATATGATTACATATATAAACATATACAAATAGAGCTACATACATATAAATTTAACATGGTAGAGTTTTTAAGCTCCATTATTTTTCTTTTCTGAACTTTCTTTTCTTCTATACTTTAAAAAATATTTTATTGAAATTTGTTTTCCATGTCTATCACAATTCATAACCCACAAATATGTCAAGTTGAGCAAAACAAATTAACATATTGGCCACATCTGAACATTTGGGTCTGATCCTGGGCCTTACTTTTCCACAAATAGGTAAGAATTGTACTTTATCTAGTCAGTCTTTGGAGATCAGAATGTTTTTTTTTTTTTAATTCATAAAATAAACTCCATTACACTGGAAACTATATATATTGAAATACATTTATCAAAATATTTTTAAAAACAAGTTCATGAACCCCAGCTTATTCCCTAAACTAAATAAGGTTACACTCCACAGGAGTCAACAATATGACACAGAAGGGAAAAAATAGAGTGTGTATTTATTTTGAGCTGAAAGACTGTATTATGGAAGAGTAATTAGATTTAATCTGAATAGCTATAGAGGGAAGAAAAAGGAGCAATGGGTGGGGTTAACATTGAAGAGGAACATATTGTTTTAGTTCAGTTTAGGGGGGGGGGGGGATACCCGATCTAACAATTCAAGTTGTTGAAGACAGAAGAGTTGGCTCAGGAGATGGTGTTTCTCCTATAAAAGATCTATTATCAAAGGTTAGGTGCCCCCAGGTCAGTTAAATGCTAATAGGGATTCAGTACAGGTCAGGAACAGATTAGACTGGATGACATATGAGCTTTTCTATTCTATGACTCTGTGATTATACTTTTCTATGATTCCTCAAAACTCTAAATCTTATGATTTCCATATATATGTATATTTTCATATATTTCGATGTATCCCTCAATACAGGGGAAAAATTATCTGTCGAACTAAATTCTCTAAGTCAGATCTGATCTTTTCATTGCTTTGCATTACCTATAGTGAGTTGTATTCCTGATTTGGTTCTGGTTTATGCCGATTGTCATAATCACAGCATTCCACTTATCCTCTAAACATAAAGCAGGGAGAGGGGAAATTGGAGGTGGGTGGAAGAAATGGACTATTTCTTTTATGGAGTAAAAAGTAGATTAGAAAGGCTCTCCTCTCATATCCAATAACCAAAATTACTCTGTTGCTGATGTGGCTATAATAGTCAACAAAGGTGAGGATCATTTCCTCTACTATATTTGAGTGTGATTTTTCTGTTCAACCTAGAAAAACAATTTTTTTTTAATTTAAAAAGTGACAAATAAATAATAACTAATAATCTATGTTATAGTGTTGTTGTGAGGTTCAAATTTTATGTGTATGTGTGTATATATATGCATATGAATATATAGATAGATGTGCATATGTTATATATATTATATATGTATGTGTTCTATATATTAACATATATGTATATGTGTATATGTGTGTGTGTGTGTGTGTGTGTGTGTGTGTGTTTATGGCATCATCTACAGTCCCTGTAGGAGTAATCTCTCCTGGTTTTGCCAGTTGTTAGTTTTTTGTTTTTTTTTTTGGAAATAATTTTATACCATAAATACATGTTGTATTTATTTATGGGTACACATGCCCTATCACAAAAGTAGAATATAATTTTCTTTAGAGAAAAGACCATTTTTGACTTTGTAGTGATAGGATCTTTGGACTGTTAAGTTGCAAGTTGAAAGAAGTATTAGAAGTCATTGAGTTCAAATTCCTCACTTTACAGATGAGAAAACTGAGTCACATAGATATTAAATGACTTACCAAGATCACACAGCTATTAACAAATATTTTTTCTGTTGAAATTAGATACCCTCACTCATCATAATTCTTGCCAAAAGACTTCCACCAGTGAATACAACACCAAACATCTAATCCTGGAACCAGTTCCCTGCCACAATGGGTCTGCTCATACTATGGTTCAAAACCTTACTCCCAGAGGGAGATCTGGCTTAGTCAGGGGAGGGGATTCAAAAGAATTCTCCTTTCTGCCCTCTCCTTCAATCTACTTGTTACCATTCCTTTCCCTGTTGCAAGTAAATATAGAATCGTTAAAGTAGCTCTGAAGATTTCATCAATCTTTGAGCCATATGAGGGCTTCCCACCTTTTTGTAAACCTAGTAATTAACTTTTGTCAAGCTTCGTAAAAATGTTAACAGGATCCTGCCACTCTCCCTCTGTAAGGCAATGTTATTACTTTTTAAATACAAGATAGCAGTTTCCTCTGATGGAAAATACATTTGCCCTCACAGCCTAAAATGTTAAGCCACCAAAAACATCTCCGTAAAAGAGCTTCGGCTCCGGAGTAAAGTGTGTGGTTTATGGATTTAGCTTCTCTTTGGAAATAAAAGATGACTTCCAAAGAAATGACACGCGTACTGAGCTGGTATGATCTTCTCTTGCAATGATTCTTCTTTGATTGAGGTGCCATTAATACTTTAATTGGCAACAGGTGCAGCTGATTGTTGGTGCCTAAGCTGAAAAATCTGAAATTGAACATAAGGCCTCGATAAATTAATAAACTCCTCTGCTCCAAACAGTTGTTGCTGGGAACTAACTTTCCATAGAGTTCTGCTCCATCAAGCACACTGAATTCTTTATGTTAAAAAGCAAAGTGTTACTTAATGATAAATTAAAATTACAAAAACAGCAAAGATGGAACATAATAACAGTCTCCTCCCCCCACCCCCCATCCTTTCCCAGGGAAAAAGGAAATTGCTGGAAGGAGCAGAAGAATTTGATTTATGAAATAAATTGGTTCCCTTTTGTGGACCAAAGTGGTTTGTCTCTAGATTCCATATCACATTATTAAAATAATTTTCTGTTATTTAATATAAGTAGGGGGATGGGAGAATAAAAGGTTTTTACATAAAGTTTTTCTTCCCCCTAAGGTAAAAATTAATATTGAATAGAAACTTGGAAGAAATCCTAAAGGTTCCATAAAATACCTTAAAATGATGCTTTATTTTGTTTGTTTAACCCTGTGTTAGAACCACTTACAATCCCTTTTCTGTCAGAATTTGACTACATAAGGGAAATAATTTCAGATCACTATTTTTAAGCTTCTAGTTTGGATATTGTAAGTAAATTATGAAGTAAATTTATTGTAAATTAAATTGCAAATAAGTTGTATATTGAAGAAAAGAAACTTGATGCAGCAGCTTTGGAATCATATGTCTGATACTTAAGAGACTACATAATCCTTGATGAATCCCTATCTCATAGATGTTCAGAATTAGGGAGTTGGAAATTAACTTAGATAGGTAATTACAAATGATCTGTAATCATACATGTCATATCTACTCATAGAATTGTTGTCAGCAAACTATCCTATTTACCTTAGAGGACCATGTAGATGAGCTAGTGGGAAGAACACTAGAATTCTGATTCAGAAGAAGACTCCAGTTTAAATGTTAACTCTGCCCCAAACTAATGGGCTGGGCTTGGGACATATTATTTCACCCCGTGTGCTTCATCAAAGCCTCAGATTACTTAGCTTTTAAATCAAGAAGTTAGGTTCTAGCAACCATTCTACTTCAAAATCTGTTGTCCTATGATCCCAGAGTAATGTCTGATTGCAAGCCCAAAGATGGACAAAGAAAGAGACAAGATATCCACAACTCAAGAAGAAAGATTTCAGAAAACATATAGATAGATAGATACATAGATACATAAATAGACAGATAAATAGATAGACAAATGATAGAAAATTAGGTAGATGGACAAACAAATGGCAGATCAAAGACATATATAACAGGTAAATAAATATAACATAACAATATAATATAATATAAATGTCAGAAAAAATGTCACCTCAGAAAGAGGTGAATTGATAGCTACAAAAATGGATGGATGGATACATGGATACATGGATAGATAGATAAATAGATGACACAAAATTAGATAGATAAACAAACAGATGACAGATTACTGACAGATAATAAACAAATATAAAGATGGATGGATGGATGATGGACAGATGAATGGATATGTATTGTTATGCATAGGTACACATATGTTTAATCCATCCTAACTATTGATTCAGAGAAGGTTGGAGCTTTCCAATAATAAGCATTTTATTTAGTCATTTCAGTATTAGATCATGTATTTCAATTAAGGGATTGTTATAACAAGACAATATGTTAGGCACTTAATAATCTAATTTGCTAATAGAGGCACCAGATAAATAAAGTCACAGATAGAACAAGCAGTGCCCTAGATGCATTTAGATCTCTTGCTTCTGGTGGACACTTATTACATGTGAATTAATGATATTGGTCACACATCATTAACTGGATATTTTAATCAGATATTGTGGATGAAACCTATTACAAATTGGTCACCAATGAGCACCAAGAAAGGTAAACTATTGTTTATTTTCAAGTGCTTAATTATTTCTTTTTGCTTAGGGATCTCTTTGGTTAAAGAACATCAAGACCTTTCCTGACTCCCTTTCTTAGCTCCTTCTATTTCCTCTTCCCACATAGTAGTTTCCTGAATTAATCATTGAATGGATACAGCTTCAAACAGAGACCTGTTGAACTTAACTTAAAAAAGGCCAAAGTTTATGATTGCATCCAGGACTATCTCCAGTCTTCTTGATCTACATTTTGCCACTGGACCCAGATGGCTCTGGAGGGGAAAGTGAGGCAGCTGACCTTGTACAGCTCTCCCTCACTTAAATCCAACTCATTTGCATGTCATGGCATCCCCTCCCTGATGTCAGGGTCCTCTTCAGTAATGAAGGACAAACAACAACAGTTATCATATATGGTCATCCAACCTTTAAATGAAGATGATTAATAAATGGAAGCTTCCGTAGGCAGCTCATCTCACTTTGGGATAACTTCACTTGTCTCGGAGTTTCCTTTGTGAAATGAAAATCTTTCTCTCCACAAGTTCCACCCATTGGTCTTAACCCTACTCTTTGAGACCAACCAGAATAACAAAATCTATTCCCCCTTCCACAAGACAATCCTTTAAATTTTTGAAGAGATAATTATCACCATCTCCTCCCATTTTAGCCCCTAAGTTATCTGTTCCTCACTTAGGGATGAAAATGAGTACCTCTCTATAATAGAATAAAGAAAAGTCTTCAAGGCCACCGAAAACCATTTGTAACATTAACTCTGACTTCATGTAAGTCAAGTAAACAAAGTCAGGTCTAAATGAGACCAGCAACTTCTGCTTCTAAAGTTTGGTAGGATCTGAATGTTTTATGGGTACCTTTAAGAGGGTTTGTTGATCTGTAAATTTGTCTTTTCATAAGTCAGAGAGAATCTATATTTACATTACTAATAGTTGTTGACACTCTGATTACTTTTGAATATCCCCAAATGGTTTTCCACATTTGGGATGTCATTTTGCCATTTGCAAAGAGGTGGACTTATTTACAAGGAGCCCACTTCTATACATGATCTGTCATTCAAATAAGCTAAGATTTTGATTAATGAATAAAAAAGTATTTATTATGCACTACTAAGTGCTGGATATTGTGCTAAGCACAGATGTCTAAGCCAGCAAATAGTCTCTGATCTTCAGGAGATACTAATTTTAATTGGAGAATGCATAGGAGACCAATAGCCAATATCTTTTGGATGAGGAAGTCACAGTGATTGGAGACATAAGACAGTTGATTCACATATTCTTTTGGGGAAAGGAGCTGTTGATTCCATTACCTTTCCCAAAGCTAGAAGTAGAAATCTGAAGTGGAAAGATGACTATTATTAACTCAAATTTCTGCAATTCTATAACTGACTCTGTAGTATAGGAATAAAGACATTGGGATGGAGAACTCCTAGGTAAAGAAACTACCAATGTGGTGGGCAGCTTTTCTCCAAATTATAATGTTACAGCATCAATCGCCTGGTTAAATTACTTGCTGAGGATACCACAGCTAGTATGTGTCGAAGAAAGAAGTCCAAAGTCACCTGCTAGCTAAATATCACAGAGCAATTAGATGGTACAGTGGATAGACCATCCAGCCTGAAGTCAAGAACACTCATCTTCCTGAGTTCAAATTTTCTCTCTGCTCCTACAAAGGACACTCCATATCTTTTCACTGGGGCTTTCACCCAAAGCCTCAGACACATTAGCTGAGTAACCCTGAGCAAGTCACTTAACCTTGTTTGCCTTAGTTTCCTTACCGGTAAAATCATCTGATGAAGGACATAGCGAATCCCTCCAGTATCTTTGCCAAGAAAACTCCAAATTGGGTCACAAAGAGTCATACATTAGTGAAACAACTGGAGAACAACAACTTCTTGACTTCATAGGCCCCAGCTTTCTATCTGTTCTTATGCAATGCCTTTCTTCCTAGAGGTAACTACATAGATAAAGGACTGGGCCATCTTTAATGAGTTCTAGTGATTGCCTATTATCTCCACCATCCTTATCTTCTCTGTTTGGTTTTTAAAGTCCTTCATCAACAGACCCTTTCTTATCTTTCTAATCTTCTTATACCTCACTACTCTCCATATATTTTGCCAAATGATGTTGTCCTCCTTGCTGTTACTCAAATAAGATGCTCCATCTCCCAACCAGGTACATTTTTTCTGGTTATCTCCGATGACTGAAATTCTCCTCCTCACTTCTGCCTCCTGCTCTTCTTTCAAATTCCAGCTAAAATCCCATCATCTTTAAAAGATTTTCCCATTCTTCCTTCATTTTAGTATCTTCTAAGGTTTTCTCCACTTGATCCCATTTATATCCTTTTTTTTACATTGTTACTTGCATGTTGCTTCTCCCATTAGATTGTAAACTCTTTGAACACAGAGACCTTTTACCTTTCTTTGTATATCTAGCACTTACCATAATGTCAGATATATAATAAGTGCCTAAACATGCTTGATGACTTGACAGGGAGCTCCAGAATGAAAACAGAAAATTGCTTTTGAGATCTTCTGGCTGGTTCAATCATTGAATAGAATGACAGCCAAAGAATTGAAAGCAAAAATGACCCAAAGAGTAATATAGAGGCATTTGTTGGAACGCCCAAAATACCCAAACATGATAACTGAGAAAATTTTCAAGAGAACTAGAATACAGGAAGATTGAGGAAAGGAGGAAGGGAAATGGAATAGTGATTTAGAAAGAGTTTGATGAATAATCAATGAACAGTCCATGTATGTAAGTAGCATCCATGCAACATCAAAAGAAAGTGGACAAGATCCCTAGCATGTTTTGGGAAGCCCTGTGGCAGATTTATCCAAGGACAGCAACAAGCATCACCTAGAATGGGCAGACAGGTGTGAGCTATGGAAGAAGTCAAAGAGAGCAAACCTCCATTGTACTATTGTACTATGTAAAGATATCCTATTAAGAAGGGATTCTTTTGGAAGCTGCATTTTAGAGGAATAGTAAAGTCAAGGAGAAGAGAAGTCATCTTCAGTATTCAGGAATCTTTTATTTTCTTAGTCTCCAGAGAGGAGGCAAAGCTGCATTTAAACTCAACCAAACCCTGACATGATTCTGATAATCTAAAGATCTCCAGTTCTTAGAGCCCCATGCTGAGTAAGATAAGGCTGAGCTCTGTGTAGTCATGTTAGCCTTGCTCTGTTCCCTGGCCCCATTGAACAGTGTAGCCCCAACATTAGTCAGTCACCTTGCAAATACATGCCTTTGATCACAGTGGGGCCCCAATGATAGAGTGTGAATAAATCAACACCAGGTCATCAAAGTACTAGGGGAAAAAACTCTTGAAACAGCAGGACCTCCTGAACAAGGTTAGCAGTGTTTAGAAAGGCAAGCAAATGGTTATAAAGATCTCCAGGAAGAGAAATGATAGAGCCTTCTTCAGATATCCACTCCAGGGTCTCTTCTACACCTTCTTTCTTTTCCTATCAGTGGAAATAATATAGTTTCAAGTATTTGCATGATATTGACTCATACTTTTTTAAGCTGTTATAGTTAAAACCTTATTTATTCACACCTATCAAGGAATGAACTATTTCATCTAACTAGATTTTTCAATTCAAAGAAAGATAAAATTTAGGAACTTTAAAGGACTTTGAAGATTAGCTAGTCCATTTATTTTCATAGTATAGATGAGAAAACTGAAGCCCAGGGAATAAAATGATTTGCCCAAATTTACCCAGATGGGAAATGCAGAACTTGAGACTTTTCTTACCATAATTATGCTGCTTTTTATGAGAGATTTATTGACCAACACTGATGCCATCAATTGGAGCAGTCTTTCGATCATCTTCTTGATCCTCTCTTACTAAGATTAACTCTGACTCTGAAACTCAGTCTGATAGTCTGACAGCTACTGGCCCTCAATTGCAACCTCTCTCTTCCAAGCCAATACTAAGTGGGCACCTCTCTGGCTGTGGTGCTCAGGCTTTCTGCCCCCCAAAAAAGAAGGAAGAGAGCAGAACAGAGAGCAAAGTGAGATAAAGTTGTGGGATGAAAAGTAATGGTCCTGACACTGTTAAGCAATAATAGGGCTTTTCTCAGAAGATGGCTCTAATTTAGTTAGGCAGTTAGGGGGTGCACAGAGCACTGGGACTGAAGTCAGGACAATTCATCTGAGTTCAAATCTAACCTCAGATACTTGCTAGCTGTGTGAGCCTGGGCAAGTTACTTCGCTGGAGAAGGAAATGGCAAACCATTCCAGCATCTTTGCTAAGAATAGCCCAAATGAGCTCACAAATGATCAAAGAAAAACAATGAATTTGAATAATTTAAATATATCTTAAGTGATCACTTGGCTAAATTCAAGTAGGCTACTTAAGTTAAGATGAAGCTAATCTATAATATTGTCACAAATTTTCTGCTCTTCCATGCCCATTTGCCTATTTTTTCCTTGAGTTTCAAAAATTATTTTCCTCTTTAAAAAAATTACTTAGTTATCTATTATTACAATGCTTTTTTTTTTTTTTTTTTTTTTTTTGGAGGCAATGGGTGTTAAGTGGAATTGCTCAGGTTCATACACCAAGTAAATATCTGAAGCTGAGATTTAAACTCAGGTCATCCTAACTCCAGGGCTAGTACTCTATCCATTGTAACACCTAACACCTAATTAGGATGTAGGGTGAGTTCAGGGAAGATTGGTACCTCTTGTGAAGGCTGGTGAGGCCTTTACAAGGCTGCTTTCTGTTTTTGATGTTCACCTGATCCATCTAATTCTACCTGTGGCTCCAAGAAGCTGTAGCAAGCAGAGTGTGGCCACTCATTTAAACCATTTCAGCAGATGGCCTATATCAGGTTGAGGGTAACCAAGGGGTCTCAAATTCTATGGTGAGTTCAGGGAGTGTCTACCCCAAGCATGTGAAGACTTCCCCGATGGAAGGGATGGATGAGAATAATTTGTTCCAATGACCATGAAGGCAGATGAAGCAGGTGTTATAGACAGAGTTAAGTTAGACATCAAAGACACTAGGTCATCCACTGCATCTAGATATGATTCATATGAATCAAAAAATATCACCATTCCAAACCTGTGGTAAATCATTCTGAACTCATATTGATCTGATCAGCCACAGTCAGACATACTAACTTGATGCTAGCATGGTGATGTCATTTTGTTTCTCCTCGAGAATGAAGGATAGCAACCCAACCAGCCAAACTTGATTATCTATTGTTTTTCTCTTTTGCCCCTTCTGTTTCCTTTCTCAGCTAAGTAATAGCTAATTTTTAAAAATTCCCCCTCCAATTTAATATATAGATATATGTGTGTGAGTCTATAATATGAGAGATTATGTACATTTCTCTGAACTTTTTTTATGAAAAGTTTTACTTTGCTCAGTTCTCTTTATTTCTACTCCCTTCTGAATATTTTTTCTCAGATTTTCAGGCTATATCCTTATTTATTTTTTCATTAATTAAATCATGTTCTTGTTGGAGTTAAAGTCCGAAATACCAGGTATAAGATATAACTTCTAGCCAATTTTTTCATTGGTTAGAAAAGCTTAATAGATCTTGCCTCATTATTCTTTTTATATATGTACCTCATTCATAGAAGTATCAACTCACAAGCAAAGCACTGTTGGAAAAAATTGGTTCCATGAGCTAGAAATTACTCTTGTGTCTAAAAATATATGACCCAGTCCTTTTAGCTGCTCCTATCAGTTTCTTTTCCGGAGGTAATACCATTTCATCTTTGGATCATTGCTCTATCATTACCTTTCTTGGTGCTGGTTATCACTAAGATCTCAAATAGACTCTCCATGGGTCAAAATTCTTCCCTTGCAGCCATAATAATCTCTAAAAGTAGCAATTAAGGCAAAGAATCTCCTCTCACCTAGTCCAAAATATCTAAATGAATGAATTTATGAATTAATCTGGGAGGGGAAGACCCTCAGAGTTTCTGGCCAAAGCAGAAAAGATTGTTATTACGTTTAATCTGAGTCAATCAGGGCCCATATAATGAACAAATGGGATTTGGCCTAGTACCTACTGGTGGCCAATGAGTGACATCCCAAAGCACTGAATATCCCCAAATTAAAGCATTTTGAGATCCCCATGTCTTTTTATATATACATACTCTATACTCAAAGAGGGGTGTGTTTTTAATGTTAATTGATATATTTTTGATTAATATTATATATATATATATGGAGGAGGTATGTATATAACACATATTTCCCATTATATTCTATCCCATATAGCAAATAATGGGGAAAAAATTTAAAATGAAGTTTAACAAAATTAAGGGTGACATCAAAAAGATCTGACTCTATATTCAGAGTTCCACAACCATAATCTACCACTTCTGCAAAGAAGGGAGGGAACTGCTCTTCTTTGGAGCCAAGCTTGTTCATTATAACTTGAAATCATTGTTTCACTTGCTTTCTGACTGTGATTCTTTCCATTTATATTGAAATACATTTTTTTTTTAGTTCTGCTTACTTTGCTTTGAGTCAGTTCACATTCATCATCTTATGTTTACTTGCATTCATCTTATTCATTGTTTCGTATAAAATAATAAGTTCTGTACAGAATGTGTACATGTACAAATTATGAACATCTACTTGTCTCTAATTCTTTGCCATTACAAAAACGTATTGCTATAAATATCTTGGTGTATATAAGGTCTTTTTCATGTTCTTGAACTCCCTGAGATATAATATGAATAAAAGTAGAATCTCAGGGTGGAAGGGTATGGATATTTTTTAGTCAATGTAATAACATAGTTTCAAATTGTTTCCCAGAATGTCTACACCTATTCAAAGCTCCAACAATATTTCTACAACCCCTTCCTGATCTTATTTCATATTTACCAATATTCTGTGTGTGAGCTAAAATCTCAGAATTGTTTTGATTTGCATTTCTCATATTTTAGGGATTTGAAGCATTCTTTCATATGGTTGTTAGTAGTTTGCAATTCTTTTGAGGACTGTTTGTTAATATCCTTTGACCACTTATCTATTGAAGAATGAATGGCTTTGGGGCTTATATATTTCAGTGAGTTGCTTATATATCTTGGCCATCAGACTCTTATCAGAGATAATTTGTTACAAAGATTTTTTTTCCTAGTCAACCACTTCCCTTTTTATCCTAGTTAATATAAATTTTATTCATGGAAAGCTTTTCAATTTCATGTAATCAAATTATCAATTTTATCTTTCATAATCACCTCTAACCCTTGTTTGGTTAAGAATTCATTCACTACTGTCAACCTCCACCAACAAATATATTTTAAATAACAGCTCTCAATTCGATTTATAAGTTCCAGCACACTTATTTTAATATACCTACCTTTATGTCACATATTGTGGCAGTAATAATGATAATAATGCTACCTAGAAAAATCGTCAGAATCATTGATAAGCAAAATGAAAATTAAAATATCACTAAAGTTCTTCCTTATTAAATTGGCAAAATGATAAAAGAAGAAAATAGCAATTTTGGAGGAGCTTTTGAAAGGACAATTATAAAATGGGGTAATACATATAAAGTCCTTTGCAAATATTAAAGTACTATACAAATTGTCATTATTACCATTCATTATTATTAGAATAGCAGTCCTTGTTGGAACATAGAATGTCTTAAACATTCTGGAAAACAATCTGGCTCTAGACCTCAAAAGTCACTAAACTACAAACTTCAATTAGTCAAGGACAAAGGAAAAAGACCTATATGGATAAGAATATTTATAGTAGCACATGTTCCTATGGCAAATGAATGGAAACAGAATAGGTGGCCATCATTTGGGAAATGGTTGAACAAATTGTGTTACAATAAGTGTAATGGCATTTTATTATTCCATAAGAAATGATGAATGTGACAGTTTCAGAGAAATATGCAAAGATGTGTATGAACAGATCTAAAGTAAAATAAGCTGAACTAAGAGAACAACTCGTTAAAAACAATAATAATAATGTGAGAGGAAGTCATTTTGAAAGACTTTAGACTTCAGAAAAAAAGCAGTTGACTTATCCTGATTTCAACAATTGATAATAAAATAAATTTCTCAACTCACAGCAGAGAGGTGGTAAATAAAACCAGCATTCTGAGATATTGGCAATGTATTAATTTGCTTTGCATGGCTCAATATTTGTTGCAATTGTAAGCTTCTGTTCTGTGTGGAGGGCAGCTAGATGGTGTGGTAGCTGGAGTGTCAAGCCTAGACTCAGGGAAACTCATCTTCCTAGGATCAAATCTGGCCTCAGACATTAACTGATCATGGACAAAAAATAAAATTGAGGTAATAACAATAACTCTATCTCATTGGATTGTTGTAAGGATTAAAAAAGATATTAGGCACAGTGCCAGACACATGGTAGGTGCATAATAGATACTTGTTCCTCTCCTTTTCCTTTTCCTCATTAATCCACCTTATTCCCAGTCCTCCAACTAGAGTATTGTTATTCAATCATTTTTCAGTCACATCTGACTCTTTGTGAATTCATTTGGGATTTTCTTGGTAAAAATACTAAAGCAGATAGCTATATCCTTTTTTAGTTCATTTTTACAGATAAGAAAACTGAGGCAAATAGGAAATAAACAGCACATATGATCATAAAGAGCTAAATGTCTGAGACTAAATTTTGAATTCATATTTTCCTGACTGCAATCTTTCCATTGTGCCACCAGTTACATTTGATTGTAGTTAAAATGGGAATTTTGGATGGGATTGTGAAAGGATACAGTAGATAATGTTAGATATGAAAATCACAATAAAGGGCTTTGAAAAAAATGAAAATGGAACAAAAAAGTAATCTTATTCCTATTGAAACTATAACCAAAAGGTATAAAATCATGCATACCTTTTGATTGAATTGCTACTAGGTCTGTATCCCAAAGGGATCAAAGATAAGAGAATCTTACATTTACAAAAATATTTATAGCAACTCTTTTTGTGGGGGCAAAGAATTGGAAATTAAGGAGATGTCCATCAATTGAGGACTGACTGAACACATTATGGCAGAAGAAGGATGATTTCAAGAAAACTTGAGAAGACTTATATGAATTGATACAAAATGAAATGAACAGAACAAGGAGAACATTATATATTGTAACAGTAATATTGTATCATGATCAATTGTGAATAACTTAATTATTCTTAACAATACAATAATCCAAGATAATTGCAAAAGACTTATGAGAACAAATACTATCTATCTCCAAGGAAAGAATTGGAGTCTTAATGAAAATTGAAGGATGCTTTTTTTTTTTTCTTTTTTTACTGGGATTTTTTCTTTGTGGGTTTTTTTTTCAACATGACTAATATGAAAGCATGTTATATATGACTGCACATGTATAGTCTATATCTAATTACTTGCATTCTCAGTGAGTAGTAAAGGAAGAAAGAAAATTTAGAACTCAAAAATTTTAAAAATTAATGTTAAAAATTGTTTTCGTGTAATTAATAAAAGCATTTTTAAAAAAGAAAAACAACAAAGGGAATCAGTATATAGAGAAATGACATCAATCACTCAAGAAATGCTTAATAAGCATTTACTATATGCCAGCCACTGTGGGGATATAAAGAAAAGGGAAAAAAAAAAAAAACAGTACATGTTCTCAAGGAACTCATGGTCTAAAGAAGCAGCTCACAGTCTAATAAAACCAGAAGGTTCACAATCTTAGAAGCAGAGAGCAAAGTGAAAATACAAAGAATGTTCCAATTATCTCCTGAAAAAACTCCAAAATGAAAATTCCTAGGAATATCATAGCCAAAATCCAGGTCAAAGAAAAAAAAAAAAAACAACCTAAAAACATCAAGGGAAAAAGAACTCTGGTATCAAGATACCAGTTAAGATCATACAAGATTTATTAGACATCATTATAAAGCTAGAAAAAGCTTGAGTTACAATATTCTGGAAGACAAAAATTATAGGCTTATAACCCAGATTAAATTAACCAGAAAAAAATTAAGAATAATCCTATGGGGCTGAGGGAATGAATTTTTAATGAAATAGAAGATTTCTAACAAATCCTGATGAAAAGATTAGAGTTCCATAGAAAGTTTGAAATACAACCACAGGAATCTAAAGAAACACAAAAAGGTAAATACATATGAGAACTAAAAAAGATAAATTATGTGTATTCTATTATGAGGCAATGATACATGTATTCCCTCAACTTTATTATCATCAGTGGTCATTAAGAAAGTCTAAGACAGATTAACTGAGTGAGAGGTTTGTTTGTTTTTTCCCCAATAACTTTAAAAGGAAAAAAAAGAAGGAAGTGAGAAGTAATACGTTGGGGTGAAGGGAAAAAAGAAAATTATCTCATATAATTGGGGTACATAAATAGAAGATTATTCAAATAAGGAGGAAGGAATCAACTGAACTCGTTAAAGCAAGGAAGAAAATTCAAATAATTCACAAATATCTCTATCCAAAATACATCATATTTAACAGGGAAAGAAGGAAAATATAAGAGACAAGAGGAAGAACAGATTTAAAAAGTGATGAGTCATAAGAAAAACAAATTCTAACCACTGAAATTGGATCACAAAAAAAAAAAAAAAAAAAAAAAGAAAGAAAGAAAGAAAGAGAAGGTAAGAACCCACCTCTGAACAAGAGAAAGAAAAGGAACAAGGTAACAGAAGCATATTGCATCAAATCTAAAGTTCTGTTGCTTTAAACAACTCCTCTCTCATCACTTTCTTTTTTAGAAAAAGGGAAGGGAAAATATTAAGAGAATTGGATAGTGGAAAATGCACAATTAATCATCATAACTGTGAATGTAAATGCAGCTTACTCATTTATGAAGTGAAAAAGAATAGAAAATAAATCAGAAAGCAGAATTCAACAATATATTGTTTATAAGAAGCACACTTGAAACATAAAGACTGACAAAAAATTAAAATAAAGGGCTAGAGCTAAATCTATTTTGCTTCACCTAAAGTAATAAAAAATAGCAGGAACAGTAATCATAATCTCAGACTAGGTAAAAGCAAAAATAGACTTGATTAAAAGAGATAAAAGTGGAAATTGCATTTTGCTGTAAGGTGTCATAGACAAATTAATATCAATTAATAAATATATCTTTACCAAAAGATACAGTACACTTTTAAATACTTAAAGAAAAAGTCAAATAAGTTTTAAGAATAAACCTAAGAATGGTGCACCACAATGTATATCTTTCAGTCATATTAATCTAGCCAAAATAAAAACAAAAATGAAGAAAAATGAAGTTAAGATAGGAATTGAATTTTTTGTTAGATATGATAGATCCCTGAAGATCATCAAATGGGAATAGAAAGGAATATACATATTTTAGCTATGTACGATAGATTTACAAAATTGACTATGTATAGGACTATGTTTAGTGGAAAGCTAATATATATAGTAAAACAGAAAAAGCAAACATTTTTATAGATCATGGTGCAATAAAATTACATTCAATAAAGAATCACTGAAGAAGTGATTACAATTAATTGGAGAGTAATCATCTCAATCCTAAAGAATGGGTGGATCAAAGAACAAAATATAGAAACAATGAATTGGTTAAATATAATAACAATAAGGCAGCATCCCATAATTTAGGGGATGCAGATAAAGCAGTCTTTAGAGGGAAATGCAGATCTCTAACTACTTTTATTCAAAAAGGAGACACAGTGGTCAGAAAATTTGACATGCAACAACAAGAGAAAAAAAAGAAAAAACAGAAAAATTGAAATCCCCCCAAATAAAAAAGAGGTTAACAAAACCAAAAGCAAAATATTTATGAATAAAATTTAGTCTTTTTAAAAATAAGCAAATCATTAGTTAATTTGTTTTTTTAAAAGAGGAAAACCAAATTACTAGCATCAAAAAGAAAAATTCAGAATAAATGAAGAAAAATACCAAAAATCAATAGAAATTATTTAATCTAGCAATATATCAATAAAAGTCACAATCAAATGGAATGCATATTTACCCAAATATAAAATTCCCAGACTAATCAAAGAAATATGAGTATCAAAAACCCAATTTCAACCAAAAAAGTAATGACATAATTAACTTCCCAAAGAAAGGCCCCTAGATCACATTAATTTACAAGTGAATTCCATCAAACATTTGAAGAATTATTAGTTCTAATATTATATAAATTATTTGAAAATTATTGATATCTGAAACAGAGAGAATCAAAGAGAAAAAGGAAATTAGAGAAGAACTTCTGCAAAATTCTAAATAAGTTATTAACAAGGACTTTAGAGAAACATCACAAAGATTATGATAACTTTATAACCAGGTAAAATTTACATTGGGCATGTAGGAATGGTCAAATATTATGAAAGGTATAAAAAAAGATCATTGTCATAACAAGAACAAAAGTCATATAATTATTTCAATAGATACAGAAAAAGTTTTTGACAAGATAAAATAGCTATTTCTGTTTAAAACACTGGAGCACATAGGAATAAATGAAATTTTCTTTAATATTAGTAGAAACTATCTAAAACTGATAGCCACCATAATATATAATATAAACTAGAAGTATTCCCAATAAGATTAGGATAAAGCAAAGATCTCTAATATCACTATTACTATTTTATCTGATTCTAGAAATACTAGTTTTAAGAATAATAAAAAATGTCAGATGAGGAAATAAAAATAGGGGAAAATAATATTATCACTTTTTGCAGATAATGTGAGTTTACATAGAGAACCTAAAATCAAATTAATTTCATATAGTTAATAATTTCCTTAAGTTTGCAAAATATAAAATGAACCTACCTAAATCATCACTATTTCTGTATATTTTCCCAAAAATACAGAAGGAAGAAATAGAATGAGAAATTTTTTATTTAAATAACTATAGAATTTTTAAAATACTTGGATGTCTATATGCCTACATACAATGTAATTATAGGAATACAACTAGATCAAGACCAATCTACATAACTAAAAAAATGTTAGTTACTCACAGGTAAGTCAAACCAATGAAATTAAATTTAAAAAAAAAATAGCAGTACATAAATTAATTTTCTTCTTCATACCATAGCAATCAAACTCCGAAATTAGTATAGTTAACAAAAATGATAATAAAATTCATCCAAAGGAACAAAAGTTAAAGAATCTTTTGTTTCTTTTTTTGCTGAGGCAATTGGGGTTCAGTGGGACTTGCCCAGCTTGGAAGTATTAAGTGTCTGAAGCCAGATTTGAACTCAAGTCTTCCTGACTTCAGGGCTGGTACTCTATTCACTTTGCCACCTAGCTTCCCCCATTTCCACCTAGCTGCCCCTGAATTTTTTTTTTCTTGACTCCATATTTGATGCTATGCTTTATTTTTCTGTTATTTTCTTTCTTCTTTCTTTCTTTTTTTATTAATTAAAGCTTTTTATTTTTCAAAACATGTGATGGATAATTTTTCAACATTAACCCTTACAAAATTTTGTGTTCCAAATTTCCCTCTCTTCCCCTTACCCCTTCCCCTATATGGCAAATAATCCAATATATGTTAAACAAGTTAAAATATATGTTAAATCCAAAATATGTATACATATTTATACAATTATTGTGCTGCTCAAGAAAAATCAGATCAAAAATAAAAAAAAGAAAAGAAAATGCAAGCAAATAATAACAAAAAGAGTGAAAATGTCATGTGATTCACACTAAGTTCCCACAATCCTCTCCCTTTCTTCATCACAAGATCATTGGAACTAACATCAATCACTCTTTGTTGAAAAGAGCCATGTCCATCAGAATTGATTGTCATATAATCTTGTTATTGGCATGTACAATGATCTCCTGGTTATGCTCATTCACTTAGTATCAGTTCATGTAAGCTTTTACAGATCTCTCTGAAATCATCCTGCTGATTGTGTTATTCCATAATACTCATATACCATAACTTATTCAGTCATTCTCCAACTTATGGACATCAATTCAGTTTCCCATTTCTTGCTACTCCAAAAAGAGATGCCACGAGACTTACATGAACTGATGCTGAGTGAAATGAGCAGAATCAGGAGATCATTATATACCTCAACAATGATACTGTTTGAGGATGTATTCTGATGGAAGTGGACCTCTTTGATAAAGAGAGCCTTAATTGATCAAAGATGGGCAGAAGCAGCTACACCCAGAGAAAGAACACTGGAAATGAATATAAACTGCTTGCATTTATGTTTTTCCTCCCGGGTTATTTATACCTTCTGAATTCAATTCTCCCTGTGCAACAAGAAAACTGTTTGGTTCTGCACACATATATTGTATCTAGGATATACTGCAACCCATTCAACATGTAAAGGATTCTTGCCATCTGGGGGAAGGGGTGGAGGGAGGGAGGGGAAAAATCGGAACAGAAATGAATGCAAGGGATAATGCTGTAAAAAATTACCCTGGCATGCGTTCTATCAATAAAAAATTATTTAAAAAAAAATAAATAAATAAATAAAAAAGAAAGAAAGTAGTAGGAATTTAATAAATGCTTGTAAATTGAATTGAAAAAAAAAAAAAGAGATGCCACAAAACATTTTTTGCACGTTTGGGTTCCTTTCTCTCCTTTATGATCTCTTTGGGATACAAGTCCAGTAGAAACACTGCTGATCAAAGGATATGCACTTTTGGATAGCCCTACTCTCCGGAATGTTTGGATCAGTTCACAACTCCACCAACAATGTATTAGTGACCCAGTTTTTTTCATAGTCCCTCCAACATTCGTCAGTATCTTTTCTTGTCATTTTAGGCAATCTGAGAAGTGTGTAATGGTATCTCTGAGATGTTTTAATTTGAATTTTTCTGATTAACAGTGATTTATAGTACCTTTTCATCTGACTAGAAATAGCTTCAATATCATCTGAAAATCATTCATATCCTTTGACCATTTATCAACTGAAAAATGACTTGAATTCTTATAACTTTGAGTCAATTCTCTATATATTTTAGAGATGAGGCCTTTATCAGAATTCTTGAATGTAAAAAAAAAAATTTCCCCAATTTATTACTTGCATTCTAATCTTGTCTGCATTGGTTTTATTCGTACAAAAAAATTTTAACATAATATAAGCAAAATTATGTATTTTGTATTCAATAATGAACTCCAGTTCTTCTTTGGTCATAAATTTCTTCTTTCTCCACAAATCTGAGAGGTAAATTATCCTTTGTTCTTCTAATTTGCTTATAGAATCACTCTTCGTGTCTAAATCATGAAACCATTTTGACCTTATTTTCACCTTAATTTGATATATGGTATTTGGTGTGGGTCAGTGCCTAGTTTTTGCCATACTAGTTTCTAATTTTCCCAGCAGTTTTTGCCAAATAGTGAATTCTTATCCCAAAAGCTGGGTTCTTTGGTTTTGTCAAAAACTAGATTATTATATTATTCATTGACTTTTTTGTCCTGTGAACCTAATCTGTTCTACTGATTGACTTCTGTATTTCTTAACCAGTACCAAATAGTTTTAATGACCTCTGATTTATAATGTAATTTTTAGGTCTGATATAGCGAGGCCACCTTCATTTGCATTTTTCATCAATTTCTTTGAAATTCTTGACTTTTTGTTCTTCTAGATGAACTTTGTATTATTTTTTCTAGATCTATAATATAATTTCTTGGGAATTTAATTGGTACAGCTAAATAAGTGAATTAATTTAGGTAGTATTGTAATTTTTATTTATTCACTCGGCCTACCCATGAACACTTGATATTTTTCCAGTTGATGAAATCTGACTTTTATTTGTGTGAAAAGTGTTTTGTAATTGTGGTTATATAGTTCCTGACTTTGCCTTGGCAGGTAGACTCCCAAATATTTTTTATATTACCTACAGTTATTTTAAATGGAATTTCTGTTTGTATCTCTTGCTGATGGGCTTTGTGGGTAATACATAAAAATGCTGATGATTTATGTGAATTTATTTTGCTAAAGTTGTGAATTGTTTCTAGTAGTTTTTTAGTTGATTCTCTAGTCTTCTCTAAGTATACCATAATATCATCTGTAAAGAGTGATAATTTGGTTTCTACATTACCTACTCTAATTATTTTCATCTCCTTTTCTTCTCTTATTACCAAAGTTAACATTTCTAAAACAATATTGAATGATAATGATGATAGTGTGCAACCTTGTTTCACCTCTGATCTTATTGGGAATGGTTCTAGTTTTTTTTCCATTGCATATGATGCTCACTGATGGTTTTAAATAGATGATACTGGTTATTTTAAAGAAAACTATTTATTCTTATACTCTTTGGTGTTTTTTTTTTTTAATAGAAATGGATATTGGGTTTTGTCAAATGATTTTCTGCATTTATTGAGATAATCATTTGATTTTTGTTAGTTTGGTTATTGATATAATCAGTTATGTTAATAGTTTTCCTAATATTGAACCAGTCCTGCATTTCTGGTCATAAATCCTCCATGGTCCTGGATATGACTTGCTGTAATCTCTTTGCTAATATTTTATTTAAGATTTTTGCATCAATATTCATTAGGAAAATTGTTCTATAATTTTCTTTCTCTGTTTTGCCCCTACCTGGTTTAAGTATCAGCACTATATCTGTATCATAAAAGGAATTTGGTAGGACTCTTCTTTCCCTATTTTTTTTCAAATGGTTTTCATAGTATTGGAATTAATTGTTCTTTAAATGTTTGGTAGAATTCACATGTAAATCCATCTGGCCCTGGAGGTTTTTTCTTAGGGAGTTGATTAATAGCTTGTTCAATTTCTTTCTCTAAAATGGGATTATTTAAGTTTTTTGTTTTTCCTCTTCCATTAATCTGGACAATCTATATTTTTATAAGTATTCTTCCACTTCACAGATTTATTCATATATAGTTGGGCAAAATAATTCCTAATTATTGTTCTAATTTCTTCTTCATTTGGTGGAAAGTTCTCCCTTTTCATTTTTGATACTAACAATTTGATTTTCTTTTTTCTTTTTTCTAATCAAATTAACTAAAGGTTTATCTATTTTATGTTTTTTTTTTCATAAAACTAACTTTTAGTTTTATTTATTAACTCAATAATTTTCTTACTTTCAATTTTATTAATCTCCCCTTTTATATTCAAAATTTCAAATTTGGCATTTAATTAAAAGTTTTTTATTTGTTATTTTTGTTTTTTGTTTTTTGTTGCAAGGTCAATTAATTGATCTTCTCTTTCTCTATTTTGTGCAAGTAAGTATCAAGAGATATGAAATTTCCCCTAATAATGGCTTTGGCTGCATCCCACAAAGTTTGGTATATTATCTCATTAATGTCATTCTCTTGGATGAAATTATCAATTGTATCTATGATTTGTTGTTTCACCCATTCATTCTTTAGAATTAGATTATTTAGTTTCTAATCAATTTTTGGCCTTTTATTGCATCATAATCCAAAAAAATTCATTTACTATTTCTGTCTTTCTGCATTTGATTTCTAGGTTTTTATGCCCTAATACATGATCACTTTTTGTATATGTTCCATGTACTGCTAAGAAAAAAAAAAAATATATTCTTTTCTGTCTCCATTCAGTTTTCTCCAAAAGTCTACCATCCCTAACTTCATTAGGATTTTATTTACCTTCTTAATTTCTTCCTTATTTATTTTGTGGTTCATTCTAAGAGAGCAAGGTTGAGATCCCCCACTTGTATAGTTTTGCTATCTAATTCTTCTTGCTGTTCTCTTAACTTTTCCTCTAGGAATTTGGATGCTATACCACTTGGTGCATAAATGTTTAGTATTGATGTTACTTCATTATCTATGGAACATTTTAGTAGGAGGTAGTTTCCTTCCTTATCTCTTTTAATTAGATCCTATTTTTGCTTTTGCTTGAGCTGAGATAAGGATTGCTACCCCTGCTTTTTTTTTTTTTTTTTAACTTCAGCTGAAGCATAATAGATTCTGCTCTAGCCTTTTATCTTTACTCTACATGTATCATTCTGCTTTAAATGTGTTTCTCGTAAACAACAAATTGTAGGATTCTGGCTTTTAATCCAGTTCATTTTCATTAATAGAAAAAATAAAATTAAGTTAAATTATTTTTTATTTTGATTTGCTTGGATAAATGGGCTTACCCACCATTACTTTTTTTGAAAAAATGATATTTTGTATAAGTTGCATTTGGTAATAAAGAGTAAAGCCTGTAGGTATAAAGTTGTGCCCTCTTCATTTAAAGCTAGCAATTAGGGGAACTAATAGTTTTATTGTTTTTTAACCTAAAAGAAAAATATTTCTCTACACCTGAAATACTTCTTAGGCCATTAAATATAATTCTATTCTGGTATCCCATTTCAATTATGGAATGAACAATCTCATGACCCCTTTTCTTGCTCCTTTCTACGTAGAAATTAAAGTTTCCTTGGAAAAGAATGGGCAAGAATTCAAAAATATAAATCTGTGCCTTCATATGATCAATATTTAGGTAATTCATATGGCCATATATATATTAAATGAGCAGCACACACCTTTGGGACTTCCTGTCATACTTGTTTTACTCCTTGGCCAGGACAATGTTTTCTTGTGACTGTTTATAGATATTTTCAAGTCATCAAACCTAGGAATTCTTACAATAGCCTAAATTTGGAGGGATTATTGATTTTCCTCATCTTTCAGTAAAAAAGATGAGGTCTTTTGTTAAGGATTAAGCTCACTTTAAAAAGCTGATAAAGTGTGGAACTAATCATTCATACATCACTGTGAAGCATTTGAACCAATAATTACATTCCTTTTTCCAGTTAGCAATGAAGAAATTTTTGTTGTTACTTCCCTTGACATAACCGGCCTATTTTTCATCATTATTTATGCTACACAAACTTCAGTTTTACATTTAATCCAACTTGTGGTTTTGTTGTGTTGAGCCTCTCTGGATCACAACCAAAACATTTTCACATCTTCCTTTATGTTTTTTTTTCCATTTCTCCTCTAATTGCTGTTTCTCAAACCTTTATGATATAGTTTTTTAAAGAAATTTTATTTTGTTTCATTTTTGATAATAGCTTTGTATTTTCAAAATATATGCAAAGATAGTTTTCAACACTCACTCTTGCAAAACTTTGTTCCAAAATGTTTCTCCCTCCCTTTTCCCCACCCTCTCCTATGGTATAGTTTTACTTGATGTTGAGTTGCTTGTCTGTTCTTTGCAATATTCATGATGTGAATCATTTCACCTTAACCTTAACTGTTGAATGATGGTATCAAAAATTTCTGATATGCATTTGTATTCTTCATACCATTTTATATTTCTGCATCATTATTGTTGTGATTATTGCTGATATGTGTATACAAAAATAATTCATTTATATTTGTGTATATATGTTTTATAATACATGTGTAATGTAAAATATAAATACAAACATATATGCATCCATGTAAAGATATCATCTCATACTATTTTTCCACAGGTTTTAATAATTTTGTCAAGCCATTTCTACCACATTGGAATCTGTCTTTAGTGATAGTTTTAGATATATCCTATGATCAGACATAGAGAGCTAATTCTGAATTATTTCTACTATCTCTCAGATATTGTGGAAAAATAAATTCATCCATTATATAGCACAAAGCAACATTTATCCATATGCCAGATAGCTAGATACACAATATAGTAACTTACTCTCTTTTGGTCAAGTTAGTCTATTAGCTATATTTGTGCCATTAATCAAAATGAGCTTTGTAAAATTCCAGTCAAAGTGTACCTATCTCCTTTTCAAAATTTTTCAAGATATCATCATTATTATTATTACTACCTATTCACTTCATTATTATGTAGCATTTCTAGAGTTTGTGATATGTCACTTTTCAATTCTTGTTAGAGTCTTTACAAAGTGTTAACTCACTGGAATTGATAGACACAATGCTTATGTACTTAAGTTTACCCTTTGAGAATCCACACATTAGCTCACACATTAGAGTTCACAAGTCTGGGAAATTTACAAGCCAGGAACCCATAATCCCACTCTCTTGGAGGAGGAGTCAACCTTTGAGTTTACACCTCTAAAAGGCATATAAAAGGATGATCCTCAACAAGGAGTCAGTTTAGGTATTGAGAAGCAGAATGAAGGATTTGGAAGGAGAGAAGCTGAAGCTGGCAGAGGCAGAGCTAAAGTTATAGCAACGAGAGCTCTCGGAACCAAGGAGAAAGATAAGCCTCCAAGAAAGGGCTATTTTGAAGGAAACAATAAAGGATTGAACTTTTAATAGCTGGCTGCATTGGAGTGATTATTGATCTGAACTGAAACTAAGGCTGCCTCCAGAAGTTCCCCAAGAAATCTGTTCCCAGAGAATGATTATATTTTAGAAAAGAAGAACACCACAAATTCTTTCAGATTCTGTAGCTTTTCCTTTTCAGACTTTAAATAACTTTTCAATTTCCACTCTTATTTTATCAAATATAGGTTCAGGAATGATATTTCTTTCCACTGCTCTATAATACATGGAAGTGAAATTTGGAACTGAGTATATCACAGAAAAGCAGTATGATATCCTTACCTGTAACCAGTAAAAAAGTTTCTTCTTTCTTTATGATAGACAATACATCATAAAAAACATTTGTATTTATTATTTAGTTCATGTACACTTGTGATTTGCCTGTTTTAGTGATCAGTGACATTTGCATGGAAGTATGTTTCTGATTTTTTCCTAATTAGCTTATCTAGTTGTGATGTCAAAACACAAAGAAGGACAATTTGGTTTTCATTGTTCTCCATGTCATGTTTATCATCTGAAGTTTCCTCTTATGTCCAGCCTGAAACCCTATGCCACTCTAACATTTCCTTTGTTTTTGAAGAGGACCAATGACAACATAAGGTGATGTCTTGATTCGTATATTTAATTATATTTAAGTGAAGTAGGGTTACACAAAGCCATCAGCCTCATTCTGTCTTCCAAATCCATTGAAGTCTAGTAATTGAAGTTTGATCATTGAAATCCAGTGACAAGACAAGACACAAGTCAAGGTGACTAGTGATAGCCGAGGATGCAATCAATGGATGATCTTGGTGTCTTCAATTTCTAAACAAGCTCAGTGCATTTCACAGAATCTGCTCCAACCACCATCATGGACAATGAAACAAATTGTTCTCATCTGCCCATTCTATTGGGGGGAAGTCTTCATATGTTTGGGGTAGACATCCTCCTAACTCACCAATAAGTTAGAGGTCCATTGGTTACCCTCAAAATGATTCAGCCTATTTGCTGAGAGGGTTTCCTGAGTCATAATTACTGCACATAATACAGCAAAGTCAAAGGTGAGAGCTGAGTGTCAGGTAGATGTTAAAGGTAGATGAGCAGCCATTGAAAAGGGCTCAGAAAGCCCTGGATCAGAGGTGCTAGTCCTTCTTGAACATGCCATAATTATTTAACATTTCAGGATTCTTTCCAGACATTCTAAGCTATCATAGCAGTCTCCAATAAACAAATTTCCATTATACATGTCCTTTGTTGGTATTCTTTAACTTTGTCATTATCCCAATCCCAAATATGTAGGATGAACTGGATTTTACAGAAGTTGCCAGAATCACACTTCTTAACAACCCACTACCAACAACAGCAATATTACTTTTTTTGTTGGGTCAAGACGTGCTATTTTATAACTATAAGGAAATTCTTATGTGAAAATTCTCCCACTGTCACAAATGGGACAACTTAGCCCTAAATTGTAAATTTTGCTAAGTTGTCTAGAGCACTTAAATGTTAAATGATTTGTCAAAAATCACAAAGAAGAATTTTAATCCAGGTCAAATCCAATCTATCATCTTATTAGACCATGATGCCTCTTTATCTTTTCTAGTAGTAGAAACAACTATGTATACTATATATATATATATATATATACACACACATATATATATGTATATATATACATATATATATATAACAAATTATAATATAAATTAGAAGACCCCAGACTAAATCAGAGATTTCCAAAGAACTTTTAATTGATAACCCTTTGCAAGTACCTTCTCCAGCTTCCAAGTGAGGGGCAGTACTCCAATGAAGAAAGCAGCATGTGTCGTGGGAATAATGCTGGCTCTGGATTGAGAAGATCTGGGTCTAAGATCTGATACATATATAACATTTAGTTTTGGTTTCCTCAGCCAAAAAATGTATGAGATTTGATTGTATGATCTTTAAGTTCCTTTCTGGTCCTAAACCTATTATCTACGAAGGAATGTCGTTTTAACTGCTTGATTGAATGAATAGATCTGTCATGGGAGAGACCTAAACAACTAGACATCAGCAGTCAGTAATCTGATAACAGAAGATATCCTAGGGAATGGAGTTCTGGCAAGTTTTTCTAGTGGGTTGAGTTCTAGGATGCATGGCTGGCATGGAGAAGAGCCTTGAGGGATGGGGCAGAGATCTTTGGCTATACCACAAACTGTGTTTCTCCAATAAGATTAGATATGGCAATCTGTAACATAGATAAGCAAGAAATTTACATAGCTATTTACTGTTGTCATTTTTGGCAACATTTTGGTTGAGGTGTGTACATGATGATTATTTATGTTAGCAAAAGTCTGCACTGAGATCAAAATGGACCTCTTTTAAAATAAAGGCACTGGGGAGCATGGGGAGAATAGATAACAGCCCAGGTTTGGTCTAGTAAATGCATTAAAAACATGAAATGGCTCTGGAATCTGTTGAGTTGCACACAGAATAAAAAACTTAGAGCTTTAGATATCATCTGAGGAAACCATTTCATCTTATAGATGTGGAAACTGAATTCTTCAGAGGGGGGTGGACTTTTCCAGCGTTGCAGGGTTAGTAAATGTCAGGATTGGGATTTAAACTGATCTCCAGATCCATTGTTGTCTCTACTACCCTATAGTGTCTGGCAACAGACACCAAAGCAATCATGTTTTTTCTCTTGGCCTATCCTCTCCTTGCCCACACACCACTGATAAAATTTGGAACTGTTTCTCTATCTCTGTTGCCTATTACATATGCTATTCTTGTTCACCAGGTGCCCCAATAATATTCCTTTACATGTGTAAGAGTGGAACAGGTTGGTATGGCTCATCTCAATTAGCTTACAATCCCTTGTCCTCATTTTAGCCTTTCTACCAAATGTTTTTCTAGAATTATCTAATGAGCAGAACCAGCATGCCATAATGAGTAGATGGGCAGCCTGGGAATCTTGAAGACTAAGGTTTAAGGCCTGTCTCTGACAGAGACTGGCAGTGTGATAATAGATAAATTAATTTAACCATTAGATGTCCCAGAACTCTGAAAAACTGACAATAGTTAGCATTTGTGTTATACTTTCAGGTTTAGAAAGTACTTTACCAATATACCTCATTTGATCCTCTCAAAAACTTTGAGAGGTGATATTATTAATATTATTACACTCATTTGACAAAAGGGGAGACTGAGTCAGGGAGAGGTTAAAGTGAGTTGGCCAGGCTATACAGTCCATAAGTAATTGAGGCTGGGGTTGATCTCAGGTCTTTTTGATTCCGCAACCAGTGCTCTGTCCACTGTGCAGAGGTTTTGCTGAGTGTTTTCATGCTTATTCTCCCTTGTGAATGGCAGTTCTTTATAGGCAGAGATCATAACTTTACTTTTCTTTGTATTTAGCACAGAGTCTGATACACACCAAGAACTCCATAAATGCTTATTTACTAATTGTTTGAAAAAAGAACCAATAAGCTCATCACAAATCTGTATAAAAATAAATATCTAAGTATCATTAGAATAATATTATCAAGCAGTTGATCCTTCATCTATACTTTTTCTATGTTAGATGTTGTGGTTGTTGAGTTGTTTCAGTCTCTCTGTTGCCTCACTTGAGGTTTTCTTGGCAAAAAAATATTTAGTTGGCCATTTTCTTCTACAGATCATTTTACAGATGAGGAAACTGAGGCAAACCGGGTTAAGGATTTGCTCAGGATCACACACCTAATAAGTATCTGAGACCAGATTTGAATTCAGAAAGATGAATATTTCTGACTCGGACCTAATACTCTATGCACTATGGCATCACCTAAATGCTCTCATTTAAGATGACCCAAAACAAAATAGAGGAAGAACAAAACAGACCTTTTTATTTCACCCTCTCTCAAGAAATAAGCAATTCTTGAAAATCTATGAATAATGCTAACAAGATAGCCACTCTGACAACAAAGTGAGTCACTATCACCTTATTGCAATGTATTCTATTCTCCTAAGTATGTAATTTGGAGATTCTACTTTTTGAAAATCTGAGTTCAAACATACTAGCTTTGTGACCCCGGACTAGTCACTTAACCTTATCTAAGTTCCTCATCTATAAAATGAGCTGGAAAAGGAAATGACAAACCTTAAGAGCATCTTTGCCAAGAAAACCCTAAATAGGTTCATGAGGGGTCAGATATGATCAAAAAATGACTCAGTAGCAACAAATATAGATATCAAAATGGCATGCCAATTTATTAGGGCTTTTTGTTTAATTTGAAGATCTAAAGAAAACATATTGTTTAATATATAATATACAGACTTCACGAGATTTTATTGAGTTCACATGCTTTCATGTACATTAGATGCATTCATATACTCTTTCAGCTTTTGGTGAATGCTTTCTCTCTCCCCTTCAGCTACATGACCCAAAGCCAAACAATGAAGTACCTTTTGGAATGGGAAAATTCCTGGCTTTTCTTCTTCTTTTTCTCCTTCCTCTCTTCCTCCTCCTCCTCCTTGTCTTCCTCCTCCTCCTCCTCCTCCTCCTCTTCTTCTTCTTCCTTCTCTTTCCCCTTTTCCTTCTTCTTCTTGCTTCTTCTTCTTCTTCTTCTTCTTCTTCTTCTTCTTCTTCTTTTCTTTCTTTCTTTCTTTCTTTCTTTCTTTCTTTCTTTCTTTCTTTCTTTCTTTCTTTCTTTCTTTCTTTCTTTCTTTCTGTAAGACAAAGAGGAGAATATGTATTTATTAGGTGTTTACTATAAGCCAGGTCCTGTAATTAATGATTTACAAAAAGGAAAAGTGCTTTATAAAATTAGGAGCACTAAAAAAAAAAAAAAAAAAAAGTAGCACTGTGAGAGATAGCAAGGGGTAAATGAACAAAGAAACAGCCTTGAGTCATGAAGACCTGAGTTCAAATCTAACCTCAAATACTTATAAGCTGTGCAACCCTGGATAATTCATTTAACTCTAATTGCCTTCACTCCCCCCCAAATCCCTCCCCCAAATTATATATAAGTCTGCAATGATAATCTGGTTTGTTACAAGAAATTTCCATATCAGGAATTCCCATAAAAGGTAATGAGTAAAGGGTGCTCACCTTGGAGCTAGAGGACAGTGGTTCCAATCAGACCTATCACCAACTGCCACTGAAAACTTGGATAGATCATTTCAGCTGCCTGGGTCTCAGTTTCCTGCCCTGTCAAAAGGATGATGAATTAGATGGCTTCTAAGTTGCTTTCCAGCTCTGTATCTATGATCTGTTTGTTGTACTCTCCAAGATCTCTTCATAGCAATAAAAATCACGCCTGAAACAATGAACAAAAATGCCAAAGACATGAGAATTATTATCTTTGTTGGTATGTAACAGGGTCTGAATTCTTTATTCCCCAAAACATGAGATTTTACACGTGTTTGGATATTACCGAGAACTACAACCTGAGAGGAGGGCTCCATTCCTTCAACATCCTGGAATCCAGGATTCTATTCTAGCACACAATTTGGGGGGCACCTACCTAGGTTAGTTTCTCCTAGCGCTGTCGCTAATGAGTGTTTCCTCACTGGGAGTATTGCTAGAACAGCAGCCCCTGCCAGAAATCTCTGGCACCAGGTTCCTCTCTGACTCAGCGCCCGATGCCATTACAAGTTTTGCAACAGCTGCAGTGATGCCTCGGTGAGCCATTTTAACATTTCAGAATGGATAAAGAACTGCCATTTATTTATGCCCTGCACTAATGTAAACATGGTCTTGCTGAAACTGATCTTAATAAAAATATGGCCAACTGGACAAGAAACAAAATGTCCTCAGAAACTGTCAGGTAGAACTGCCCTCATCCCTATGGAAAATTTCACATGTAAGCTACCAAAAGAAACATATGTGGAGAATAGTGAAGAAGGAAGACATTTTCATTAGTTAGCAAGAGTAAGTCACTGGTGACTTCCTTCTCATTCATGTGGTCAAATCTAATCACACACACACACACACATACACACACACACACACACACACACACACACTGATCTAATTGTCCAGACTAGCAGAATAGAGCATCATCAGGAATGCTGGGTCTATTAAAAAAGAGACAGCCTCTGTCAGGATAGCAAAAATATTGGATCACTGAAGTTGGAATCAGGAAGACTTGGATTCAAACTCTACTTGTCTCACTGACTAGTTCTATGACCCTGGACAGGTAACTTAAATTTAATGCCTTCTCTCTGAGAGAGTACTCTCAATTTATCATATATATATATATATCCCCTTGTTTGTATATAGTTTGCATGTTGCTTATCCTGTTAATTATGAATTTCTTGAAAACAGGGATTATCTTTTCTCTGTCTTTGCATCCCCAGTGCTTAGCACTGTACTTAGTACACAGTAGGCACTTAAGTACTAATTGACTAACAGTTTCCTTGGGCTTCAATTTTTCTCTTCTCTAAAATGAAGGAACAGAGTTTAATGATTTCTAAGATTTTTTCAGCAGTAAATCTATGATGCTATGAATGCCTTCATAGAGAGAGAGAGGAAGAAATGGGGAAGAAAGCTTGGGAGCAATCTTATGACAAATAAGATACTTTAGCAAATCACCTCACAGGTCAGCCCAGATATCCACCAAAATGGAGAAAGGAAAGAAGAAAGGAAAGAAGAAAGGAAAGGAAGGAAGGAAGGAAGGAAGGAAGGAAGGAAGGAAGGAAGGAAGGAAGGAAGGAAGGAAGGAAGGAAGGAAGGAAGGAAGGAAAAAGAAAGGAAGGAAGGAAAGGAGGGAGGAAAAAGGAAGATAAAAGGAATGAAAGAAGGAAGGAAGAAGGAAAGAAGAAAGGAAGGAAGGAAGGGAGGGAGGAAGGAAAGAAAGAAGAAAGGAAGGAAGAAGGAAGGCAAGCAGGGGAGGAAGGCAAGAAGAAAGGCAGGAATGAGGGAAGAAGGGAGGAAGGCAGAAAGAATAGGAGAAAAAAAGAAAAGAAAGGAAGGAAGGAAAGAAAGAAAGGGGAGGGAGGAAATAAGGAGTGGAGGAAGGGAGGGAAGGAGGAAGAAAAAAAGGAAAGGAGGGAGAAAAGAAAGAAGGAAAGGAAAGAGGGAAGAAAAGAGGGAGGGAGGGATGGAAGGAAGGAAGGAAGGAGACTTTTTAAAGTACCCACTATGTTTCTGGTATGTTTTTGATTTCTGGTATCTTTAGATTTCTAAATAAGATTAATGATAAATAGTAAGTAAGTACATAATAAATACTAAGATGGATGAATGGATAGACAGATAAATAAAAAATACTGAGATGGAGAGATACTTAGATAGGAAAAATAGACATATGATAGATTCTTAGATGGATGGATACAGAGATATTTAAATGGATGAATAGATAAATGGATATTTAGAAAAAGATTCACAGAGGGAGCAAGCCAAAGAGAAAGAGAGAAAGAGTTGGAACAACTAAGAATATGATTATCATTGCATTTTAAAATGTGTATTCACACTAATTGAAGATCCCAAAAGCTATATTAGAAAATCAGAATGCTGTGGCAAATAGAGCAAGAGATGGAGAATAAAGAAATCTTCATTCCATTCCAAGCTTTTTCTAATAACTAACTACATGACCTTGACCTTGACTTTGGACAAGTCACTTTCAGCCTCATTTTTTTTCATCTGTAAAATGAAGGTGGTTAGACTAATTGATTGCTAAGGTCACATCCATCACTTCTGTATCTAACATTCAATGAGTCTAAGACACAAGCTAAATGTTAACATTTATGACTTTTGATGCAACAGCTTTAGCATTTTTCCCAGCTACTTCCCTTTGATAACCATAAGACTTAGAAAGGGCACCTTCTATTTAAAATATAGTTCTTATACTTCAGGGACTTTTTCAAGGGTCTCTTATTATGTCCAAATTGAGGCCTTAGGTATGAATTTCCTGTAATCTTTTAACTAACTATAGTCCAAATTCCCTAAATGGGATAGAAGGAGGAATCATTATTAAGAACTTAAATATAAATACTGTTTGGCCACCATTTTAGCCCCCTTTCCCTTCCCCAATAGAAAAAATCCCATATTCAGCCAAATTCAAGTTTCTGGACTCAAATTTGGATGATGAATATTTTCTTAAAAATATAATTATTACAGATTCTAAATATTTATGATGATGCTGCAATTCATTATGAGTTGGATATGAATTGTGGTTTTTTTGTGGCTTACCTATGTCTTTGTTATAGATCTTATAATCGGTAGTAAAAGATGAGTTATAAGAATGTGTCTTTCTCAGTATCTTTCAGTTTAGATATATTCCGTGAATAGTCAAATATGAGTGAATTCCTAATCCAAGAAGATGAATGAATGAGTGAATGAGTGGCAAATTACATGCTAATCACTTACTATGTGCTAGGCACTGTGTAAATTACTAGGGATACAAATACATGGTGAAAAAAGCAATCTCTATCAAATGGTTTATATCCTAGTGGGAGAAGACAATGCATAAAAAGGAAGCTAGAAATGGGCAGGATAGAAGCTTGGTCAAGAAAATCCCAAATGTATCAGGAAGAGCAGAAGAGGACTGAATGACTGAATCATAAAAAGAACCTCATAATGGCACAATTTGGAAATGGTCAGGAAAAAACAGGGGGATCTAGCTTGGGGAAAGATAAAGTGAAAATTCCCCTAGTACATAGCATACCTACATACCTATCAGATCATTAGAGGAGAATTAACATGACCCCTTGAATTCTGAATTAATGGAATATAAGTTCCTTGGGAGCAGAGATTTTATTTTACTTTGTTTTATACTTTGGTCTTTGTCTTTTAAGTATCTATCTCAGTGCCTGGCACATAACATATATTTAATTAACATCACTGTTATCAATACAAATAATGTCAAATACAAATAATGGTATGTTGTAATACTACTTCTTAATTTTGTGAATTCTAGTGATTTAAGATCAAAGATTCTCTGCTGCAAAAAATTCTGGGATAGACATGGCATTATTTCATGGACAGAAAGATAAATGAGATTGGAATTTGATAGCCTTCAGGTTAGAGAGGCCCTGATTCTGAACACATACCACCTTTCCAAGGACCAAACAACTTTAGGGACAATTTCTCTAAAAACCAAAGTTAAAGATGCTTTGAAAAAAAATGATAGATTGGTACATTATAGCTAGTCTGTTTGGTGCTTGGTTATCTTGTCAATGTCAAGAGAAAGAAAGAAGGGCACTGAATGTGTTGGGTGAACCTTCTGTGGGTAAATTTGGGAGAAGATGCCATTGAGAAGCACATGGACTGAAAAGACCTGCATGGGAGGCTAATTGTACCATTGGATGCAACAGTCACTTTGATGAGATCACGGTTTCATCTGAGAGTCTCAAAATTTTCTAAACCATTTGCCCAAACCGATCTGTATATGAACCAGTATATTTCTTTCCTGCATTAATGCCAAACATCTTGGCTTTTCAAAACTCTTGAGTCGAATTCCCACCTCCTGAACCCAGACCTTAGGTTTTGATCAAGCTAAGTTACTCCCCGTTCCTGAAATTCTTTTGCCTATTCCTTCATCTTCGACTTTGCTCATGTGGCTTCTATCCTATACATGTAAACCTTAAGACTCAGATAGAATACCAGTTCTTCTGTAAAACCTCTGAACTTTGTCTGTAGCATATATATGGTCTCCATCACTCATCTGTTACTGGATACAAACCACCTTGTATTGCCAGTTAATTTTTTCCAAGTGTGGGTTTATGTAGAGGAAGCAAGGAAACACTGCATACAAGAGTGATGGGTGGCCTTAGAGTCAGGAAAACTCACATTTGAATCTAATCTCTGACACTTTCTAGCTGTGTGACCCTGGGTAAATTAGCTTAATCACTAAATACTTCAAACAAGCTTCCTAGGATTCCCTTACTAATCAACATTCATTCACCATGCACTAATTAAGGACTTGCTATGGATTATGCACTATGCTTAAGAATGGGATGGCTCTCTCAAAAAGCTTATATTCTGGTAACCAATTACAAGCTTGCTTGGCATAAGGGGAGAGAAAGAAGGAAGGTTTTCCATGTTGAAGAAATAAGAGCTTCTTCATATAGTCACCTATATTCTACTGTTGTTGTAGAGAATCCTATCTGGCTCTTTGTGACCCCATTTGGAGTTTCTTGGCAAAGATACTGGAGTGGTTTGCCATTTCCTTCTCCAGTCTATTTTATAGATGGAGAAACTGAGGTAGACTGTCAAAAAAAAAAAAAAAGACTTGTCAAGACTGAGGTTAACTTGCCCAGGGTCACACAGCTAGTAAATGATTGAGGCCAGATTTGAACTTAGGAAGATGAGTGCTCCTATCTCCAGGTCCGGAGTTCTATCCACTGAGCTATCCATCTGGCTGTCTCCATTTGAAGGCACATTCAGTTGAATGAAAAGTCTTTGAATGCAAGGGCTATATGCTTCTAGCAAATCCCTTGAGCATAAATATATACTCAGTAATGATTTGTTGGGGAGAGGGAAAATTTGAACCTGAAAATAAAATAAAATTCAGTGTAAAAGAATTAGTATTTGTTGATTTTATCCGATGGCTGTTTGGGTAAAAATTGTTGTCATTGTAGTTACTAGTTTGTTTACCATCTTAAAGAGGCATAGTAGTATAACACAAAGGAGATTAGATTTGGATTCAGAGGCCCTGTGAATTCTTCCTCACCCATTTGCTACTTCAGTGACTTTGGAAAACTCAAATTGCTTCTCCTCTCTGGGTCTCAGTTTCCTCATCTGTAAAGTGAGGATGTTGAACTAGATGACCTCTAAATGTTCTGTAATCCTCCCAGTATTAAGTCTAGTATCTTTAGAGTCAGCACAAAAGAGCTGAAATAGAGGAAAGCAGGTTGTATTGCAGGGACCACAGAAGGGTCCAATTTGGCAGCTGCTATTAAGCAAGTAAATGGATTAAAAATAAATTCAGGTCCTAATCACATGTGAACTTCAGGAAGCTAAATGCTCCAATGATACCACTAATTACCCCTTTGTTCTATAGACCTAGACTGACTTCAGAGGCAAAATTCTGGGGCCCAGACTCAGCCCCGTTCATATTTTTTGTCTAAACTATAGCATATAATGAACCCAGCAAATTAGGTCCCTTGGCCATAAACCTCATAGAGCGAAAACAAACAGAGCATGAATCAAAAGGATTTTGGACAGCAGTAAACTATTAGTAACATATAAATTAAGTGTAAAATCCAGGGGTGGAGTAACATGCCTGTGGCAACAGTCTGATTGGGTGACTTTACTAAAGAAAGCCAATCAAAACGAAGCAAGGAAATTTCTTTCTTAAGACTGCAACCAATTGGGAAACCCTGGAAAGGGAAGGTATTCCTTCATGAAACATGATTTTGTAAAATATTTTTCTGTTTATTGTGAACTGAAAGGTTAAGCATCCTTTAGAATTTTTGGTTTCTCCAGTCTTGAGGCAGGAGACAGCACATTTTAATGCTGGGTTTAGAGACAGGCTCTGAATTTTGCCTGTGACATTTTTTATTTGTGTGACTCAGTTTCCTATTCTGTAGAATAAACAGGTTGAGCTATGTTTGAGTCCTAGCTAAAATCCCATTTTTCTATGAGAAGTCTTTCCATGGTTTTTTCCCAATCCCTCTTAATTCTAGTTACTTCTCTCTATTAATTTCTATTTTATCCTGTATAGAACTTGCTTGTCTATAACTATTTACATATTTTTCCCCTCATTAGACTGTGTTCCTTGAGAGCAGACTCTTTTTTACATTTCTTTGTGTATCCACTGCTTAGCACAATGCCTGATCAGAAGAAGTAGATTAATAAATATTTATTCACTGATTAAATTCACTTTTGACTTTCTTTCTAGTTCTAAATCTAGGATCCTTTGAACTTACCATCTTGTACCAAGTGCTTATAGCCTGATGGATCTGTGAGAGCAGTCAAAGCTTCTCTCAGACCCCATCTAGATTTCTGAACAAAAACCACAAGCATGCTCCCATTACAACCTACTGATCCACACCCACCCCCCATTCCCTGCCCCCAGTCTAATTCGACTCTGGCCCAAATTGGTCTAATTAAGTTTGGAGCTTTGCTATTTAAAGTTACTGACTTCCACAAGGTGGGAATCCAATCCACCACTTTCAAAGGAGCCAGCCCAGCCCCATTGTTTCTCCACATACTTAGAGGCCAGTGGAATACCAGGCCATGCCTTCAAGGACCCCTGTGGTCTATTGGCTAAATTCATATTGACAGCTCCTTCAGAATGGGATTGCTGCACTCGTCAACCACAGCAGCTCACCACCATTACATATGGCTGATCGCCATTACTGACATGGTCTGGGTAAGGCTAACCTTGACCAATAAGACAGAGGAAAAGGATATCAAAGGTTTCTTTTAAAAAGTCATTTTGTGAGCACTAACAATTTTAGCCTTCAATACCTGCCTAGCTATTTAGAAAGCCTAGTGTAGTCCAAGATTTCTCATGCCTCATTATAGCCTCTAAATGGTTTCATGATTTCCCACCCCCCAAAAAAATATACAATAGTGGTATTTCTGCTTTCTATTTTAGTAATTTAGAGGGGGGAATACATGTAAAAATAGCCAAAGGGATTTTTTTTTGTATTTTTTTAAGTTCACTCTAGGGCTGTACTTGTCACATGCCAAATTCTCACTTGGAGCTGATTTTTATGGCTGAGTATGAAACCTCCCCTGAAAGCCTGGGATTTCAAATGGAAATGCTGACCCAGCTTTTGGTAGGGTGGTAAGAAAGGAGCAGCTCTAAGGTCTCCTCCTATTCTGTTTGCTTTGTTTTTTGCAGGGGGAAAAAAAAGTCTCATTGCCCAGCCTTAGGCATTAGACAGTGCTTAAAAGCATGTGTCTGCATCGTTATTCTTACTACCAGGTGTTTGTGAAGAACTTAGCACAGAGCCCTTCTTTGAAATGAACCCTCGAGCTCAGTGTGGAAGAGTGCAGACTTATTTCCTGAGTTTTAATAGGATTTTATTATCTGGGAGACACACCCTCTCCTGGATTTAACAATACACAAGGAAAGAAAGAAAGAAAGAAAGAAGAAAGAAAGAAAGAAAAAGAAAGAAAGAAAGAAAAAAGAAAGAAAGAAGAGAAAGAAAGAAAGAAAGAAAGAAAGAAAGAAAAAAGAAAGAAAGAAAGAAAGAAAGAAAGAAAGAAAGAAAGAAAGAAAGAAAAAGAAAGAAAGAAAGAAAGAAAGAAAGAAAGAAAGAAAGAAAGAGAGAGAGAAAGAGAGAGAGAAAGAGAGAGAGGATGAGAGAGAGAGAAAAGGAGAGAGAAAGAAAGAGAGAAAGAGAAGGAAAAAAGAATGAAAGAGAAGGAAGAAAGAAGGAAGAAAGAACGAAAGAGAAGAAAAGAGTGAGGAAGAGAGAGGAAGAGGAAGAGAGAGGAAAAGGAAGAAAAGAGGAAGAAAGGAAAAGAGAGGAAGAAAGGAAAGAAAGAAAGAAAGAGAAAGAGAGAAAGAGAAGGAAAAAAGAATGAAAGAGAAGGAAGAAAGAAGGAAAGAAAAGAAAGGAAGAAAAAGAAAGGAGGAAAGGAGGAAGTAAGAAAAGAGAAAGAGAGAAAGAAATCTTAAAACTCCTTTATTAGTTCTTTAAATCTTAATTTTAGCCAATTGTCTGCCGGTAAAACAGGAAAAACTAATGATGAGCTGTTTGTGCAAATTAAACTACAATGCAAATTACCTGTACAAGATGATATGTTAGAATTGGTACTACTTTTTTCACATATATATGCATTGGCTTTTTAAGGTGGTTTTCTAATTGATTGGAAACAGAAACTAGAAGACCTGTGAGATTGAGGGGAGACCCAGAGTCCTTACATTTCTTGCCTCCCCAAAGGCAAAATCTCACACAGGTTGTTATTAACCCTTTCCTTCTCCTCCTCTCTGCCTTTCAATAAAATAGGATTCATGTTGAAAAGCAAAATGGCATTTCTAGGCTTCCAAAATAAAGAGGAAAGGGGGAAAATGCTTTTGTTGACCTTAGAAAAAGTTTACACAGATACTTATAAGCAGAATTGGAAAAGGGGTTTGCGGAGCCCATTCACCCTGGCCCCTTTATGTTTATTAGATCATTGATGTAGACTTGGAAGAGAAGGATTTGAATTCAAATCTTCTGGAATCCCCCAATCTGGCTAAAACAGAATGACCTATTGGAAGAGATTTCTATAATTCCCAGAATCCTAGTAGGGCATTTGGCAACTTTTATAGTTGGTAGAGCCTCGCTACATTTCATCTCAGGCAGAAATCCTTTTTCTTTTCTTTTCTTTTTTAAAATTATTGTTATTTTTTGCTTCATTTCATTTCACTCTGGCTTTCTATTCCATTAGATAAAAGAGAGGAAAGAGCCCTGCAGTCACCGCAGTGTTTTTGCAGGCTTGGACTCTCCACCTTAAAATCTTTACCTGGCCATAATCTGTTGTTCCATTACTTGAGGGCAAAAATGGGAGGAATTGTCTGGGCTAAATTGCAATTAGGCAGCCCTGAGTGAGGCTGGCACCAGTTAACTTGGGATATTGGAGTGAAAAGGCCCGTAATCAGCCTTCGGTCATGTAGAACAATGCATAAAATTAAATTGACATTAATGAATAATTGTGTAATGAAAATGGAAGAGGAGAGTTAATTGCATGTTACAGTGAGTGTAATGCCTAGATAACCTTGCATTTAATGCTATTCTTAGCCCTGCTGCCAAGACTTCTACGAGGCTCTCTCAGCAGGAAGTCATTAAAGCTGTGAGTAGATAATGCCGGCTCAGTGAAACCTAAGTAGCAACAATATAACAAGAGTTTCTTTCAGACCTTAGTGGGTTTTTTTTTTGGGGGGGGGGGGAGGAAAAAGAGAAGGGGGGCATCTTGAGGTGATTTGTACACATCTGAATGAAAACAGGAAACTCCTGGCCATCTCTTGGAGGCAGATCCAGCCCTTCCAATCTTGTATCTATTGTCCAGCTCAAGGTCAGTTTTCATTCTCCCCATTAGGATTGGGTCTCTACCATCGGGACTCCCAAGGCAATAAGCACCCAACTGTCTGCCAACCACAACTTTCTTGTGTTAATTGTGTCTTTCTCAAAGGCGATTTAAGAAAGGCTTGAGTTCAGATGGGATAGAACAGAGCAAATCATGATAATAACAATAAGAGCTCACCTTTTAATAGCACATTAAAGTTTGCAAAGCACTTTTAAAATATTTTCATTGGGATTCTAGGAGGCAGGTGCTGTGATTTTTTTTTATTCGATGCCCATAGTCAGATAGCTGGTGTCTGAGGCTAATTCAAAGGTAAGTATTGGAGACTCCATGATTGGGCTACACACATCCTTTCTTCCATCCATCCAGTCATTCAATAAATATTTAAGTGCCTAATTAAGGTCATTTAGATGGCTCAGGAGATAAGAGTATCAAATCTGGAGTCAGAAAAAGGTGAGTTTAAGCCTGGTCTCAGTCACTTACTAGCTGTGTGACTCTGGACAAATCACTTAATCCTGTCTCCCTCAATTTCCTCATCTGTAAAATGGGCTGGAGAAAGAAATGGCAAACCATTTCCAGTATCTTTGCCAAGAAAACCTCAAATGGGGTCATAAAGAGTCAGATATGACTAAAAATGATTAAAGAAAAACAATGTACCGGGCACTTTTCTAAGAACTGAAAGTCCTTTGGACTGGATGGATGGTAATTGCTACCTGCCTCCAACAGAGAAGAGGCTCCCAACTCCTTAAGCCATGTGGAGCATAACATATGGGCTACTTCCTAGATGTACTTTTTCACTCTCACATGCCCCATTCCCCCTTAGCTTCCTTCAAAATACAACATCATCCTCTTTTTTCTTGAGGTTTTTTCCTAATGCCCTCAGTTCTAAGTGTTTCACATCTTCTTGAATTTACTTTGCTTATTCTTTGCATTTCCTTTTTTATATACATATTCAATCTCCCTTTCTTCTCCACCATAGACTATAAGATTCCTGCAGGAAAGGGCCATATCATTTTTATCTTCATACTCCCAATGCCTGATACAGTGTTGTACATATACTGTGCATATATTAGACATTTAAGGGATTGGTAGAATCGAATTTATTTAAATTGGACTTCACAGACTTTTGCATCAAATAAACTGCTGACCAATATTCTCTCTCCTGTGAATTGTCATTTTGTTGAATTTAAATTTTCATCATTGTAGTTTGGTTCCAGAGGGTAGAATTGGGAACAATAAAAAAAAGGCTTAAAAGGAGCAAAGTTATGATTTATGACAGGAAGAATATCCTTAATAATTAGAACTGCCTGTAAGTGGAATGGACTGCCTCAGGACTAGATCAATCAATCAATCAATAAGCTTTTAAATATCTATGTGTCAGTCACCATGCCAGCACTGGATGGTTGTCTGAGGTCAGTTTCAACCAGCCAGTGCACAAGCTAGCTTGAACCAGTTTAGGAGAGCTGATTGTTAAATTTTCAGTGTAAGTATTTACACCTCAGAAATCTGTAAATTATTTTGTTGTTTATCTGTCTAGACTAAAAAAAAAAAAAGTGGGGGTGAAAATCATGTGGATGGCGCATACAGTCTTTAGGGGGAGAGTTAATTATTAAACATTTTACTGCTTATAAACATAAAATTTTTTGATTCTTTATTTTTTTTCTTTCCATTTAATCTTTTGAATGTTCTGAGAGTGAGAGCTTCATCCAAGGAGCCACTGTCATTAGGTACCATTCTAATGATTACAATGGGATTGTATGTGGACATATAATCCAAAGTACTAGCTATGGCAAGCGAGTAGTTTAAAAAAAAAAAAAAAGAGGCTTCAAATATCAGGTATCATAGAAAGTATATAGTTAGGGGAAGGTACAGTGGTATAGTGAAATATCTGTCATTCTGTGTGTGTGTGTGTGTGTGTGTGTGTGTGTGTGTGTTTAACATAACAGAGCTTTAAATCTCATTTGGAAAACAAAACTCTGAGAGTTAGCAACACCAGTCAAGATTTATTAATAGGAAAGGGACTCTAATTCTTTTTCATTCTCATATTTCATTTTTGCAAATCTAGGTATCATTACATATTTCAGGAAAAGTGATTTTTGATGGAGGAATGATTCTGTCCTTAGGGCTCCATTCTGATTTTGTTTTTGTTATTGTTGTTTTAATTTGTGCAGAAACTTTCCTGTTGCCATTATCACGTATCTTCAGTGTTGCATGATGAATGCCTTTAGCTATATGAAATTCCACTCAAACTTTCCAGTCACTCTGGATGTGGGGAACATGAATGGGCCATAATCAATAGATAATCAAAACCTGGGGAGAGCTTCTTTCAGTAAGGAATTCACACAAATGACTAATCTCTGATATAAGGATAGATGAATATCCAAAGGATAGATGCAAGATGTAATGGGAACGGTGATTTAGGAAGTCCTCCAGAAAATCATCATATATTTCTGTGCACTCTTATGTTATGTTGTCATTAATTTTGACTAACATATAGAAACCCAGAGTGGTCCATCTTAAAACAATGATCATGCTAGTATTATTTCTTGGCCACAGGAGCCTATTTGGTCTTGAAATTTGGATGAGATCTTTTAATTGCCTGCTTACTTACAATTAATTTCCCAGTCCATCACAAGTCACATTAATTCTTGCTTTTATGCTTTTGTCCATGCTATTTTGGAATGGTAAGTAGGGCATGGTTTTTAGGGCTTGGGCCCATGGTGGATGAAACTTAGAGGGCCTTAATAATATCTGCACTCTAGCAGGTAGAAATAACTGACCTCAGTGCATCGTATTAATGCCAAGTAAGCTCTTCTCTGGCCCAGACCTACTTTACTCTGTCTTCTAAAAACAACCTCTCCTCTACTTTATATGCTCCAGAGTCTGTCTGTCTCTGTCTCTATCTCTCTGTCTCTGTCTCTATCTGTCTCAGTCTCTCTCTCTCTCTCACTCTTTCTTCCTCATTCCTTTTCTTCCCTCTCTCCTTCTCTCTGTCTTCTCTCTGTCTCTGTTTCTTTGTCTTTGTCTCTTTCTGTCACTGTCTCTTTCTCTATCCTCCCTTTCCTCCTACAAACTGGTGCTCAGAATTGCTGTCCCAATGGCACATCTTCAAACTACGGCCCTCGGGCCAGATGTGGCAGCTGAGGATGTTTATCCCCCTCACCCAGGGCTATGAAGCTTCTTTATTTAAAGGCCCACAAAACAAAGTTTTTGTTTTTTTACTATAGTCCATCCCTCCAACAGTCTGAGGGACAGTGAACTGGCCCCCTATTTAAAAAGTTTGAGGACCCCTGATTCCAGGTCTTGGATGTTTCCCAATAGTTTCCCTCTCCTCCTCTACCACCAGTGCCAAATGAATTTGTCTTTGTTCAAATTATAGATTATATTAATTATAGCTTTTTGATGTGCTTTTTTCTCTTTCCAAGTTTCCCAAACCTACCCATCTTGAAAAGCCCAATTCAAGTCTTTTTTTTCACCATAAAACTTAAATCTACAAATCTAGTACAAACTGTTCTGTCTTTCCTAATCTCACATAATCCATAACATATATCTGAATGCTAAATCATGTATCCTCTGTATAACTTCCATTATATTAATATCATCCATGATTCTTTAACTGCATTCCAAAGGAAATCAATTGGGAATTATGCTGCAAAAGTCACTAACCTGTGCATACCCTTTGATTCAGGAATGTCACTGCTAGACTTATACTCAAAAGAGATCAAAGAAAAAGAAAAAAGCGTCCATCCACATAAAAATATTTAAAACATCTCTTTTCTATTATAGGAAAAAGGCTGTCCATCAATTGAAGAATGGCTGAACAAACTATGGTATATAAATTCAATAGGATATTATTGTGATATAAGAAATAATGAGGGGATGATTTCAGAGAAGCCTGGGAAATTTTATATGAACCAATGGATAGGTAAATCCAGAAGAATTATTTATATAATAACTAAAATATTATAATGACAAAAAATTTTGAAATATTTAAGATCTCTGATTAATGAAATGACCACTCAGGTTTCCAGAAGATGAATGTTAAAGCATCCTACACATCACTGGATCAAAAAATGGATGACTCAAAATGCAGAATGAGAAGTGCATTTTCAAAGAGCATCAATATGACAATTTGTTTTGCATCAACTATATATATGTTAGGATTTTTCTTTTTCTTTTTTTTCAAGATAGATATAAAGTTAAAAGGAAGAAAGGTGTTGGCAGTAGGTTTGAGAAGAAGGAAAAAAAGGTATAGGAAGAACAAGAAGGAGGAGGAGGAGCAAAAGAAGGAGGAAGAGAAAGAAGAGAGGAAGAGGAAGAACAAGAATTATAAAGAGGAAGAGGAGGTAGAGGAAAGGGCCATTGAAGATATTTTTTAATAAAACATACAATCAGGAAAAATAGAAGAAAGAGCAAAAGAAAACAGACAATCAGGACAGTTTTGAAAGCTATATTTATTTACATAGGAGGAAAAGGAAGTAATACTTAATAAAGATTCACAGTTTTACATTCAGTTCTTTTATTTTCTGTTCTTTATATGTACAAATGTTCATTGTATTTGGTGTTTGTTAAATTATTCTTTTTTAAAAAATAAAATTTAAAATTAAATTCCAAATACCTCAAGGGTTGAAATTGTTTCATACACTTCTTTTGCATTTCCTGTAGTTCCTATCTAGTACAGTATGAATGTGGTAGTGGGAGCTAAATATCTACCCTAAGGTTCTAAGTCATAACATCGACAGTGGTTATATTTTTTTTAATAAACTGCTGTCTATATAAGTATTAATCCCTAAGCTTCAGAATAAAGAGGGGAAAATCAAAGACAACAAGCATATTCTCTCTAGTTATAGTAACAATAATAACAATTGTGCTATAGATTAAGGATTTAGAAGCAATTTAGCTACATTATTAATATCTTATGAGGTAAATGCTACAGATATTATGATCTTCATTTTACTTATTTGAAAACTGATACTCAATGAGATCTAAGACTCTCTTGATTCTAGGCCCAATATGCTTCCAAGTAAACCCAGCAAAGTTCTATTAAGTGCTTATCACAACATGTCACCTCTCTCTGAAAAATAACACTTTGTCTAGAATTTTCTGAAAATGTGCTGTTCTGCTCAAGAGAAGTTTGGATTAACTTGGAAATAAACACAAACAGACTATTCATTGCAAACCATTTTATGAATGATATTCCTCAAAAATCTCAATCCATTTTGCCGCCTCAGTAAGTGCAGTTAAATCAATGTAACTGAATGTTTCTTTGAGGAAAGGGCATTGTTGTATTATTCTGAACAATAATCATCAAAATGGAGGTATAGTAGTTATTGTGGAATAGCTAGAAATGAGAAACATTTAGGATTGTGAGTTGAATCTGTCTCTATCGAATCCAAAATAGAAAATATCCTGTAAGGAACAAATAATTATTTTCATTTAATCTTTACAAGTATTTATTAAGTACTCATTATGTGCCAGGAACTATGCTTATTGATAGGGGGAAACAATCCCTGCATTTGAGTAGTTTATATCTAATGAGGAAGATGACATAAATTGATAGATGATAGGGTGTATAAATGGAGAGATAGAAAGGTAGAAAGATAGAAATTCATAAATTATATACATATATACAAGCTATAGAGTCGATGCAAGTTATATAATCATGTAAGTAAATCAATATGAACTTCTTTGATGTTTCTTGGTCTCACTGCTTTGAGTATTTTCTTCAATGATATGTTATCCAAGTCCTTTCATCCTCTTGTCAATTTCTACCCATAAGTGATCCACTGGGGCTTACCCAACATAGAAAGTCATTTTAGACCTAGAAAAATCTAACACAAAACATTACCAAAAAAATCAGCCATGCTCTGGAGTGTAAAACACTCATAAACAAATGAAGAAAAGGAGAAATAGTAAATATTCTTTGCTGATCATAATGGTATAAAAATTATAATTAATGAAGAACATAGTGGAGGCTCTTAAATAATGTAATCCAAAGAATATGCTCCAAATAACAAATCAAAAATACAGTAGGTAATTTCTTCAAAAAAAAATCTACAGAAGGGAGAAAAATGATATAAGTATTCTCATCAAACAAAAGGGAAAAGAAGAGATCAAAAACTTTGTTATATAAATTTCAAACAACTTAGAAAATCAATAAATCAAAAAAAGCTCTAAGTAGACACAGAATTAAAAATCTGAAAATCAAATTAGACAAAATTTAAAATAAAAAGCTTGAATTGAAAAACAAAATCAAGGGTATTTTCAAACTCATAAAATTAATGAATTTCTAGTTAATTTAATTTAGAAAAACAGGAGAAGAAATCCAAATTGCTATACTCAAAATTGAAAAGGGAGAATTCATAGCAGGTAAAGATGATATGAAGGAAAATTTATTGGAACCTATTTTTCCTAGTTGCATGCCTACAAAACCTATAAATTATGGGGAAAAGATAGATTTTTCAAAAAATATAAAATATCCAGAGTAATGGAAAAAGAGAAAATTAAATTCACTTCATTTCAGAAAAAAGAAAATGAATAATCAACAAGTATTTCACTATGTGCCAGGCACTGTGCTGAGTTAATTCTAATGAGAAAAAGTAGAAACTTTCCATGACACTAAGTTTATGTTTTGCTGAGGAAAATAACAGTAAAATAAGTATGTGCAAGATACATATAGAATGAATGGAAGCTGACTTAAATGGGAAAGCACTAGCAAGTGGAAAGGTTGGAAAAGGGCTCCTGCTAAAGGTAGCAGTTAATCTCAGTATTTTTTAAAGTTTTATGATGTGTTTTGTTTTTACATTACAAGTATTTTCAAATTAATTCCATTTCTTAAGAGCTCTTTTGTGATCAAGTAAAGCAACTAAGCAAAATGAACAACAGTAGTCATATCAAAGAGACTGTAACACTCCTCATTGGTAGTATGTCACCATTCTGTATTTTTGAAGTATTTTTTAAGTCAATAAAAAGCTATTCTGGAAACATTGATGATCAGTGTGTGGATTTTCGTTCTTATAGCTTTTAAATTTGTTTGTCTTTAAATTATTGTTGTTAATTGTATAAATGGTTCTCCTGGTGCTACTTATTTCATTTTTCATAAATAATATAATAGTCCTTAAAACTGTGACTTTTTATGATAATTATTTTCATAATAAGGATGTTAGAGAATGTTATTTTTATGATTCTGTTCAATTTGCTCTGCATCAGTTCAGGAAGCCTTTACAATCATTTCTTTCTTTATTTTGTGGTTTTTTAATTATTTTTTTCATTTTCAACATTTACTCTTATAAAATTTTGATTTCCAATTTATTTTCCCTACTTCCTTCTCCTCCCTCTCCCCAAGACAGCAAGAAATCTATAGCAATTTCACATGAATAATCATATTAAAGATATTACCATAATAGTCATGTTTTATTTCTTATTTCTCTCAACAATATTATGTCTCCATAACATTCACATACACTACATATTATCTATAACTCCACTGATCAGCATTTCTTCAGGTTCTAATTTTTTGACAACACAAAAATTATTTCTGTATTGGTAATCCTTTCCACCAATTGCCTTCATCTTTTTCAAATACATACTTATACTGCTGTACTTCAGAAGTATGCACTGATTAGCACTTTTTTATATGTAATTGCAAATTGCTTTCCAAGATGGCTGCACCCATTCACAAATTCCCAAACTATGCAACATTGGGTCAGTTTTCCCATTGCCCTTCCAACATTTGTTATTTTCTTCCTTTGTTTTCTTTATTAGTCTGATAAATATGAAATGGAAATTAAAGTTCCTTAAATTTACATTTCTCTAGTTGCCAGTTATTTAGAGCATTTTTTTCCATATATTTATTGACAGCTTGAATTTCTTCCTTTGAAAATTGTTTGTTCATATCCTTTATCTATCTATTCAAGAATGACTCAGTTTAGTAATTAGATAAGAATCCACTGCTTATGTAATCTGAATAGAAGACCTTTAAAAATTGCTATACTTTTTCTGTTACCTGTTTCCCTTCTAATTGTGTTTTACTACACAATGAAATGTGCTAAGTTTTATAAAATCAGAACTATTCATTTTAGCTTGTTGATTCTCTCAATTACTTGTTGAACCCATTCTTGATCCATAGGTCTGAAAAGTATATTTTTCTTGGTCATCTATTATATGAAATTGTCTATATAGATCATAAATCCATTTGGAACTCCTCTTGGTATAAGATAAGAGTTGTTGGTCTAAACCTAATTTCTGCCAGGCTGCTGTCCAGTTTTCCCAGAAGTTTCTGTCAAATAATGAGTTTTTCTTCTAGTAACTAGAAGTTTTTCAAACACCAAACTACTTTGTATAGATGTGTGTGACATGCGTGTGTATGTGAGCATTTTTCTTCCAAATGTTATACACCAAATCTATTCTATTGGTCAATTTCACTTTTTTAAATCAGTAATCAAATCATTTGAATAATTCCTGCTCTGTAATACTATTTGACATTGGGTACTGAGACTACATAGATCTTTCTGGGAGAACAATCATTTTCTTCCTCACTACAATCAAATACTATTAGATTTTCATTTTTAATAGCTTCCCTTCCTCCTGAACCAACTTCTTCACATTCTTAGGTCGTGGAATCCTTCCTCTGAATTCCTTAAATTTCATCCTCTTCAAATCTATGATGTGCATTAGATTGTGCCTAGGTTCCCTCTTTAACATCATTAAAATTAAAGTCACAGTTACTTCCTCTCCATTTCCTTGTCAATTCTACTTTGGCAAACTGCTCATTTTTATTAGCTAGACTTGGTTTCAGAATAGCAGTTCTATTATCATTCCTTCCAGTTTTGAAGGATGAAGCTATGACCACATCCCCATTTCTCAACAGCTATCCTGTTGGTGGATTTCTTTGGAGCTTGTCAAGTCTTTCTATCCCAGGAAACTCATCATTATGAAATCTCATTATCCTACAAAATGGAAATTTCCTGGTACTATCATCTCAGAAGTACTCTCTGTCCCTCTAATTAGACCCACTGACTTGGGCATGGGGAATGAGTTTTATTTAGGGAGAGGACTCAACACGTCTCACTATTTCCCACCAGCTACTTTCCTTTTTAACTTCTCTGGTCTACTCTATTATGCATTGGAGGTGAGCACCTATGCTCCTTTTTCCTTGAAATTTTTCAACTTTTATTTGTCTGTGATCTTCTCCATTAGATTGTAAACTTTTTGAGGGCAGGGACTATGTTTGTTTTTATTTCTATCTATATCCTTAAAATATAGCACAGTGCCTGACACATAGTAAGCACTATATTGTTACATTTTCCAGTTGTGTCCAATTTTTCATAACCCTATTTGGGGTTTTCTTGGAAAAGATAGTAGAGTGGTTTGTTATTTCTTTCTACAGCCCATTTTATAGATGAAGAAACTGAGGTAAACAGGGTTAAGTGACTTGCCCAGGGTCACTTAGCTAGTAAATGTCTGAGGACAGATTTGAACTCTGGAAAATGAATCTTCCAGACTCCAGACCCATCATTCTAGCCACTGTGCCACCTAACTACCCCAAGTACTAAATACGATGTTAGCTGCTGCTGTTGTTACTATTATTGTTATTATTAAAATTTGCATTTTTCTAATAGTTATTTAGAACATTTTATGATGTGGTTGTTGATAGTTTGGATTTCTTCCTTTACATATTGACTATTCATATGCTTTATCTTAATCTATTGGAGAATAGCTGTCAACATCAGAAACAATCTTTATATATTTTGGATGTGAGATTTTTGTCAGAGAAATTTAGTGCTATAATTTTCCTCAGTTCTCCTTCTCCTTTAATCATATTGCTTTTATACAGTCATTTTTCAATTTTATATAATCCAAACTGACCATTTGGTCTTCTGTAATTTCCTCTATCCCTTCAGTCTTATTCTATCCAAAAAAAAAAAAAATCTTCCTTTCTCCTCTAATTTATTATATGACCTTTTATATCTAAGTCACATGTCCAATTGGAGCTTTTCTTGGTATATGGTGTGAGATGTTGGTTCATACTTTATTTCTTCCAAACTTCTTTTTTCACCAGTTTTTGCTGAATAATGAGTCATTAGTCAGTAGCTACAGTTTTGGGGTCTATCCAAGTATGTTCTATTTTATCTTATGTATCTAATCTGTTCCACTGCTCAGACTCTCTATTTTTTAAACAAATAGTTCTTTTTAATGATCATTTCTTTGTAGTATAGATTGAGGTGTGGTATTGCTGAACCCTTTACCTTCCTCCTCCCCCCCACATTTCTTCCCATTATTTCCCTTGAGATTCTTAACCTTTTGTTCTTCCAGATGAGTATCATCATCTTTTTTCCCCTAGCTTTATAAAGTAATCTTTTGGTAATTTGATTAGCATGGCACTGAAAAAGTAAATTAATTTAGGTAGTATTATCATTTTTATTACATCGGCATGGCCTACTGATAATAAATTAATATTTCTCTAATTATTTAGTTCTATATTTCTGAAAAGAATGTTTTATAATTGAATTCATAGAGTTCCTTTGTGTGTCTGGAAAAAGAGACTCCCAAATATTTTATACATTCTCTAGTTATTTTAAATGGAATTTCTCCTTCTATCTCCTCCTGCTGGATTTTGTTAGATATATATACAAATGTTACTTTGTGTGGGTTTCCTTTCTGTCTTACAATTTTTCTGAAGTTAACTGTTTCAGTTAATTTTTCAATTGACTTTTGTTTTTTATAAATAGTCCATCATATCATCTATAAAAACAAACAAAACTTGATAGTTTTGCCTATAGTTATTCATTTGAATTATTTGTCTTTTCTTATTGCTATAAGTAACATTTCTAGAATAATTTAAAGTGGCAGTGCTGATAGTCAACTTTCTTGCCTTTTTGAAAAATAAAGTTTAGCCTTTCTCCATTGGATATAATGTTGGCTTTAGGTTTTAGATTGATACTACTTACTAAATTAGTTTAGAAGTCGGGTTTCCAACCTCAATAGCCAACTGAAACTACCCTCTTCAAAGTTACCAATCATCTTTTATTTGCCAAATTTAATGGCCTTTCTCTAAGCCCTTATCCTACGTCCTTTAAAATGCATAACCTAGTTCCCTCAGTTGCTTCTGAGTTTTCCTATGATCTAATGTGTATATATTTTGGATGTACCAAGTTATTTAGATGCTCTCTCTCTGATTAAATGCATCCTCCTTGAGAATAGAAAGTATTTTTTATTGGTTGGTTGGTGTTTGTATCCCCAGCATTTTAGAAAATGATTTATCTATTAAAACCTTAATATATACTTGATGACTAATTATTAGCTGATTAGTGTCAACTGTTGTATTTATAATTTTCCTTATATTGAAACAAATCCACATTCATGAGATAAATCCAATCAGCTCCCAAGATATAATATTTTTCAACATTCATCTTTGTAAGATTTTGAGCTCCAAATTTTTCCACCTACCTCCCTTTCCTACCCCCTCCCAAAGACAACAAGCGATCTGAAATAAGTTATACATATCAACCATACTTCCACATTAGGCATGTTGTGAAATATGACTCAAAACAAGAGGGAAAAACCATGAGAAAAAAGTGAACATTGTGTGCCTGATTTATATTCAAATTCCATAGTTCTTTCTCTGGATATGGTCAGCATTTTCCATGAATCTCTAGAAATTGTCTTGAATCATTGCATTGCCAGAAGAGCTAAGTCTATCATAGTTGATCATCACACAATGCTGTTGTTGCTGTGTACAATGTTCTCCTGGTTCAGCTCACTTGTCTCAGCATCAGTTCATGTAAGTCTTTCTCGGTCTTTTCTGAAATCCACCTGTTAATCATTTTCATAGAACATTTTATGGAACTTTCCATGATAGAATTATAGAACATTCTATTCCATTCCATAATTCCATTATATTCATATATCACAATTTGTTAAGCCAGAATATAAATTTTAATGTTTTGGCCTATTTTGTTACATTTTCACTTAACAATTTTGTACAGATGTTTATTAGGAATATTGTTCTCCCTATTGATTAGAAAACATAATTGTCTCAAAATTGTTTGCTTTACAATGTGGTTGTTATTGTACAAATCATTCTGTTGATTCTTCTCACTTCACTCTGAATCTGTTCATACAAATCTTCATGTGCCTGATTTTCCCTCAGCCCCTTTAACAATCACATTTTTCCTTTTTTGTCATCTTGGAAATCTGAAAGGTTTAAAGTGGAACTTGATGATTATTTTAATTTTCAATTCTCCAATTACTAGTGATTAGGAACATCTTTTCATATGGCTATTGATGACTTGCATTTTTTCTTTGAGAAATATTTTCATATATTTTTACCATTTCATTATGTTGAGTAATAGCTATCAATCATATATTTGAAAGTGTTCTTTCCCATAATGCCTTTATCCAAAAAACTTCCTGCAAAGATTTTTTTTTCTTCAAATGCATTTGTGTGTGTGTTTGCAAAAACCTTTCTGTGTTATACAATTTAAATTTTCCATTGTGTGATTTTTCCATGTTTTGTAAGGAAGAAGTTCTTCATAGTTGTGCAAGGCATTTTCTTCCTTGTTCAATCATTTGTAATGTGACTTTCTATAACTAAGCCATGTGTTCATTTAGAGCATATTGTCATATATTCTGTTAAATGTTGGTCTGATTTAAGCCAGCTCGCTTTCCAGTTTTCCACACAGTTTTGTCCTTACTCCCGTGGCTGGGGTCCTTAGCTTTATCAATCAATTAGTTGCTGTATTCCTCTATTTTTATATAACGAGTACTTAAATTGTTTTACTGATCAAACCAATTTTAACTAATGTTAATTAGATTTAACAAGTACTGCTTTGTAGTAATGAGATTTGAATGTGGCTGTTCTTAATTTAGTATAACACTGAGTAAATTATTTAGCTGGTGTAGTCATTTTTAATATGTTGACTTGCCCAACTATAAGCAATTAATATCTGTCTACTTATTGAAGTATGTATTTCTCTAAATAATGTCTTGTAGTTGTATTCATACAGTACCTTTGTGTAGTAGGTACAATCCTAAGTCTTTTAATAATTCTGTAATTCTTTTGAATAGAATTCAAGAGAAAAGAATATTACTGTATTGAAATGAGTAACTATGGAGTTGAGATTGGAAAGGGAGAAAAATGAATTCAGAGCAGGACTGGTACTCTGAGAAAGAACTAAAGACTATAGAAATAACAGTTCTCATTGTGGATAAAGGTTTAGGTGAGGCAAAGTACAATATGGAAAGAGAAGTTTGTGAGCAGAAAGTTTGTTTGTTTTAATTATCACCCAAACATATGATGGTAAAGCCCTACTGAAGAGTTAAGAATTAAAAAAAAAAAAAGATGTAAGGACAGTGGCTAGATCATTAATATGGTCAACCAGATAGTGCAATGAATAGAAAACTATACCTGAAGTGAGGAAGATGTGAGTTCAAATCTAACTTCAGATACTAGCCAAGTGAACCTGAGCAAGTAAGTTAACCTTTGTCTGTCTCAGTTTCTTTAACTGTGAAATGGGATAATAAGAGCACTTACCTTCCTGATAATTATGAGGATCAGATAAAATTATATTCGTAAGTTCCTTCCTTCCTTTCTTCTTTCTTTCCCTGGTTTTGAAACTCTCAGTTGAGCTGCATGGCTTTGAAGGGCACAATTTGGACCACTGTACAGCAAGGTGAGTCAGTGGAAATAACCATTTTAGATATTCTCTCTGCAAATAATATTTGTGTGACTTAGGATATGTCACTTAATCTCTTTATCTCTGTTTCCTCATCTGTAAATGAGAGAGTTGCCTTCTAAGGTCCTTTCCAACATTAAATCTATAATCTTGAATTACAAGAAAGAATATTAAGTCTCAATATAAGAAAAATCATCTTGTAAGATACTTTATCATCTCCTTTCATCAAAGGAATGTTCAAGTAGAAAGAAAATGACCATATCAGGGCTCTGCTAAATGGAGTTGTTCAGTTGCTAATCCGAATTTTTACCCCTTTCTAATCTCAACTTTATAGTTACTTGTAGAGGGTTGAAACTCTGAATCAGACAAGAGAGCACTTAAGGCTACCTATTCGATATGAGACAATGGCTCAGTTAGCACATATTTGGATGATGGCTCTCCTCACCTTTGGTGCTTACTGAATGTTTGGTAGTAAAATAATCCTAGGCAAGGATTGGAGGGCAGAGGGAGAGAAGTCAGAGTCACTTGTTGGCAGAACGATGTGGGGGAGAATCTTTTCCTAATAGTTACTCATTTCAATACTGTAGTATTCTTTTCTCTTAAATTCCATTCAAAAAAATTACAGAATTATTAAAATTCTTAGGAATCTACATACTATACAGAGGTACTACATGAATACAACTACAAAACATTCTTTAGAGAAATGCACACTTCAATAAGTACACAGATATTAATTGCTTATAGTTTAAAAGTGATCATACAACTGAATAATTTACTTAATGCTATAACAAATTAAGAACAATAACATCCAGATCTCATTACACAAAGCAGTACTTGTTAAATCTAAAAGTCACATCTGATTCTTTCTGACTGAATTTGGGATTTTCTTGGCAGAGAAACTGAAGTGGTTTGCCATTTCCTTCTCCAGCTTATTTTACATATAAAGAAACTGAGGCAGAGAGGGGGAAATGACTTGCCCAGAGTCATACAGCTAGTACATGTCTGAGACCAGATTTGAACTCAGGAAAATAAGTCTTCCTGATTCCAGACCTAGTACTCTGTCTGTTGTGTTATCTAGCTGCTCCAGATGTTAGAGACCCAAAGTTAAAAATGTAACTGCTCTCAAGAATTAATATTGTATTAAGATAGGGAAATCTATACAAATTAGAAAATAAAAAAAAAATAAGCAAAAATAAATAAAAATAAATTAAGAGAATTGGGGAAACCAACAACTGAGGAAATACAAAGGGTCACTTATAAGAGATAACATTTGAGGTGAACCTCAAAGGGGCCAGGATCCATTATGTGATTGTCAACTAAGATATAATAGTGATAAACCCAATCAACAAATATGTAGTAAGTGAAAGGTTCTTCGGGTGGTTAAAAAAAGATTTAAGATATAATCTCTGTGTTCACGCAGAAGGTGGGACACAAAATAAAGTTAAGGAAGCTTGAAAAATGAATTATTCATTTTAGAATGATTTATCTGTGATCAAGAGTGCCAACTTATAAATATCACTGTCTTGAGCTCATATGTATTTAAATAATAATAAAAATGTTCTTCTTCCCCCAAGTCCACCACTTCAACCAGAAGTATGAAGTAGAAAGTAGGGTACTAGACTGGGATTCAGTTGGTTTCAAACCCTCCTCTGAAGTTTTACTAGCTGGAAGTGTTAGTCAAATCATTTAACCTTTCTGGGTCTCCAGTAATTCCATAGAATTTATCTATTAAGTTTTTAATCTGAGTCATTAGATCCTTCCCATATTCTAATAAACAGTTTCTATCCTTAAGGATACTCCAGTGCATTTATTTAAGATCTATAATCTCATTGACGTGATCATCCCTTCCTATGATGGGAATCATGGTTCACTCATTTTTGTCCATTGTTCATGTTATCTGAGAAGTTACAGATAGTGGGCTCACTTTAAAACTGGGGAATTCTCATTAGTGATACCCAAAGTATATGTAAACAATGATAATTTGATAGTATTTTTCCAAATACATGTAAAGATAGTTTTCAACATTCATTTTTATAAAAATTTGTGTTTTCAATTTTCTCCTTTTTTCACTTTTGTCCCCCTTCCCCAAGACCATAAGCAATCTGGCAGGTTATATATGTTCAGTCCTTTTAAACATTTCCATATTTGTCACGTTGTTCAAAAAACAAAAAAAAAAAAACCTGCCCATGAGAAAGAAACAAGCAAATAACAAAAAGGTGAAAATATTATGCTTCAATCCACTTTCAGTGTCCATAATTCTTTCTCTGGATGCAGATGGGTTTCCATCCTATATCTATTGGCATTGCCTTGAATCATCACATTGTTCAGAAGGGCCAAGTTCATCATAGTTGATTGTTATATAATCTTGTTGTTACTATATACAATGTTCTCTTAGTTCTGCTTACTTCACTCAGCATCAGTTCATGTAAGCCTTTCCAGATTTTTCTGAAATCAGCCTGTTTATCATTTCTTATAGGACAATAACATTCATATGCTATAACTTATTCAGCCATTCTTCCTACAGATGGGCAGCCACTCTATTTCCAGCTATAAACACTTTTTTTTGTACATATGGGTTCTTTTCCCAACATGTGATCATTTGAGTAAGGAGAGGTCAGAAAAGGAATCCTTAAGATTACATATAAATTGAGCTGTCAAGAAAGCTATAGAGGCAAAGGAGGAAATATATATTATAAACATGATAGGCTTTTAAACACTCCTCCCATCTTTTTATGGTTATTTAACATTTGTATGAATTGGGCCCTAATTCAAAAATACATATATTTTGTTTTCAGTATTGATATTGGGAAGTAAGTTTGACACCTGGTTTACAGGTATAAAGATTGGCATTGAAATCTGCAGCCCAATTTATGTGGAAACAGAAAGTTCAGCCTTCTACTGAATTAATAAATCAAAGATATAGTTTAAGTGTCAAAAAAGTTCTGAAATAAAATCGGGAGAAGGAAAGCAATTGTTATTGGATGCAATCAATTGAGAGAACACAGGAAACATATTGGGGTTAGTTGAAAAAATCAGACACAACTTTCTTAACGTCCATATCTATCTCAGAGTAAGTAAATGAATGGAGACTATCAGAAACATTCTAGCCAGTCTAGTGATTAGTGAGCAAATTGTCATTTGAAGATGATACTGAGTTTTCATTTCTTCCTCTACTGTTTGACCAGATGGAGGCCTAGGAAACATCAAAAAATTAGAATATTCAGACTTCCTTGGGGGGAAGAAGAGGAGCGGCAATAGCAGTGCTTTTGGAATAGCAGAAACTGAAGCATTGCTTATGCTATGAAGACACTCTGTATGACCAACAAGACTCATTGAGCAAAGGTAGTTTCAGGACAATACTGACCTTCGGAACCCAATAGAAATCTACACAGGAGGGGAGCTTGATGAGGACTATCCAGAGGGAGCAAAGAACTAAGAATATGACTTTCCCCTTTGCCTTATATGCTTTTCAAGTTTGAACCCATATTCCCCTAATCATGGTACTTACTTGTAAAAAAGTATGTCTCAGACAATAGGAATTGTAGAATTTCTCCACCAATTTTTCATGCTGTGCTACCCTATTATCTAAAAGCGAAATAAGTCAAAATGACTCATACTGGGTGTGAAACACTCTGTTCCAAAAACCCCAGTACCTTGGAGTTACCCCCTAGAATTCTGAGGGAACTGTCTGAATTAGTGGGAAATGATAAAGTAGCCCTGAGTGGCTACTACAGAGGCAAACTATGTCATTTAATTAATTAATTTAACAAACATTTGTTAAATACTTGCAATATGGGGTGTACTGTATTTAGTAATGGGGGCTTTTAGCATGGAGACAAGGAAAATGCTAAAGATGAGTGAATAATGATCCCACCCATATCCAAGTGCCATTAATGAAGTAAAGAGAAATATAAAATAAAGATGACAATTAATATAGGGAAAATATGTACATTCTTCTTCCATGAGACCTTAACTGGATTTTGTCTTCTTTGAAAAGAGGAAAAAGGAAGCACCAAATACACAAAATAACAAAAATAAATAATCAAAAATAAAAGAGACTTTATCTCTAAGAATTTCTATTTGCCTGTGGATTTGAACCCCAAACCAACTCAGAACCCTCATCTTAATTTTCTTATCCTTATTCTGTAAAAAGGGGGAAATAGATGTAGGCAGTAAGTTAAAAAAAAAAAATGGAGCTTAAGTCTTGTTTTTTAACTGATGTTTTGCCAGTCAGGTTACAAGCTTCATTAGAGGATTCAAACTCCAACTTTTGTTAGGACTTCAAAGCATTTTTTCAGCTCCAACTTAGGTGATGAAATAAATTTGTAAAATCACAGATTCAGAGGCTGCTTTGTGTAAATGGTTATTTTATCACAACATTTTTTTTAACGTTAGTTCTATAGGCTTAACTTCTCTATTTGAAGGGGAAAAATCCTGGAAAGTCATCAAAGAGGTTCATTTGCAAAGACCCCAGACAAGAGCAGGGTACTAGGTAGTAACCACCATGGTTCAGAGAGAATAAATCCTGTCAGACTATTCTAATCCCCCCAAACAGAGTGACAAGCCTGATAAAACAGAGCTCTTGAAGAAGGAAAGAGAAAATATACAAAGCTAAGTCGAAAACAAAGGTGAACTTAAGAATTTGTTCTAGAAACATGAACACACTGGTTTAGGTGTTTGACTTTTTTTTTTAATAACCTTCATTAATTTTTTGACTCAGTTTCCTCCTCAATATTTTTTTAGAAATTGAATTAGGTAATCCTTAAGGAGCCTCCTTTCTTTAAATTCCATGATTTTTATAATTCAGTTATTCAAATCAGCTTCATATTATGTGCAATCCTGCCTTAGTGTTAGAGATGCAGTAAAATGATAATAATAATAATAGGAACAAACATTTATCAAATGCTTACTATGTGAAAGGCACTGGCTGTTTTATCCAGCAGCTGGGGGAAACCATAGTAGATGGAGTCAGGAAAATCCATCTTCCTGAGTTCTAATTTAGCCTTAATATAAGGCAAAATGAGATAAGTGCAAAGAAATGGCCCAGGTGAGGAAGGAAAAAGAGAGTGAAGGAGATAAGGAGATAGGGATAGGTGAAAAGAGGGAGGAAGAAAAGGAAAGGAGGGAAAGAGAGAGAGGGAAGAGTGGAGGGAAAAAAAGAAGAAAAGAGGATAAGAGGAAAGTACAGAAAAAAGAAAAGAGAAAGGGGAAAAGATTAAAAGAAGAAAAGGAAAGAGGGAGGGAAGTAGGAAGAAGAGGGGAAAAGAGAGAGACAGAAGATAAAGAGGAAGATACAGACAGACAGAGACAGAGACAGACAGAGAAAGGGAGAGGGAGACAGAAAGAAACAGAGAGAGAGAGAGAAAGAAGGAGGAAAGGTGGGAGGGAGGGAGAGAAGAAGAGACAGAGACAGACAGAGAGACAAAGAAAGACAGAGATAAAGAGAAAGTGAGAGAGAGAGAGAGAGAGAGAGAGAGAGAGAGAGAGAGAGAGAGAGAGAGAGAGAGAAAGCATTTTTACTTGGGGGTTGTCAGTGTGTCAAGGTTGGTTGGTTGGTCAAGGTACAGGGTGTCTGACTGGTTGATCAGACTAAATTGAGCTCAGACCACAGGTCAGGCACATAAACATTTGGAGTGGAGATGTTTCTAAGTTTGCACATCTCATTTTTTTTTTTTGAGCTTTCTGCTTTGATCTTAGAGCATAGCAACTCCTTTGGTGCAGACATGCCATGTGGTAGTTCTGTGCCAGCATCTTCTATGTCTCATAATTGATTCCAAAGTTCTTCAGAGACCTTAAAAGTGTCCTTATATCATGTCCTATCACTTCTACCCTCTAAGTTTGTACTTGCTTTGTCTAAAGGTGTGCCAACGAAGATATCACCAGAAACTTAATCCAATAATAATAATGCAATATGGAATTGGGCCAGACCAAAAAAACAAAACAAAACAAACATTCGTCAGTAGCAGTGTTAATTTATTAATCCAGTCATTTTTTTTGAAATCTACTTTGTGAAAGGCACAATTGCCCAATTTCTATCACAAAACTCTGAGCACAACACATCAAAATGCACAATAATGAGAGTAAATAAAACTGAGGACCTGTGTGTATATAGAGATATTCTTTTGGACAAAAGACTCATTGTCATAACTTGACTACTTGTATTGTGACAATGACAGGGCTTTTATCTCTGGACTGATGTCATCAGGAGGCACCTCACAAGGGAAGCTCCTCAAGTTCTAGCCTGAATATCATACAATGAAACACAATGAAATTTATTCATCAGTGACCCCACAGGGAAAACTTTGTCCATAAAGTTTTGAAGTGATAGCAAAAAAAGGAAAGAATTAATGGAGAAGTTGGGGGTAGGGGCAAGAAAACAATGTGGGCCCTAGAAAATAGATTTTGTTTCATAATAATATCTAGAAATTGAAAAATACTTAAATGGTCTTGTACTCATTGATATTAATATTCCTTCCAACTATCTAGATTGCAAGTATTGCAAGTTGGATGGTAGTCCATAAGTCTCTTCTATAAACTCCCTTAAGTTTAAAGTACTTTAGTGGGTTGGTGCAGGGTGAAGGCCTAATCACATCTCTCCTAGATGCCATAGGAACAATAATACAACATATGAATTGTCCATTGGACATTCTTCACTCTTGCCATGAGATCAACATATCTCCTTTTTTCATTCAGATTGCTATGATATCATTTATTTTGCTTCTCCTTTGTCAGTCAATAGGCACTGTGGATGCAAAGACAGGTAAAGTCTCCTCCCTGTTGTCAAGGAGCTCACAGTCTAATGTTGAAGATAATAAGCAAACAACCACATACAAACAAGGTATAGATAGGATGAATTGGAGATAATCACAGAGGAAAGACACTAGAAGATGCAATGTTAGCTAGAACCCTAAGGATGACAGCAGAGTCCAGGGACAGAGATGAGAAGTGAACTCCAAGCATGAGGTGAACAGAGGCTAGGGGAAGGAAGAAAACCAGTGAAAATGTCCCTAAGGGGGCCAGTGTTACTGGATCACAGATTTGTTGAAGGGAATGAAATGCAGGAAGAATAGAAGGCAGAGAGGACATTATGAAGGGCTATGAAAACCAAAGAGAGTTTATGTTTAATTTTATAGGTTATTGTGGAAGCCACTGGAGTTTGTTGGGTAGAAGGAACATGGTTTGACCTACCCTTTAGGATAATCACTTTGGTGGTTGAAGTGTGTAATAAAACATTATAATTTGTATTAAATAGAGGATCATTGGCAAAAAGTATTTTTAAAATATCAACTAAAGATTAAATAACTTAATCCCAAAGAATTTCTGGGTCAAAAAATAAACCATAGAAAATACAGAATTTTGTTAAGCATAAGGACATGATTTACCAAGAAATTTTGAGATTCAGACAACACAGTCCTTAAGAGAAACTATATATCTCTAAATACTTCGAGAAAGAATGGATCGACACATTACAATTTAAATGCAACTTAAAATATAGAAAACCTACAAATTTTAAAAATCCACTGAACCTCCCCCCCAAAAAATTCTTAAGATCATAAAAGAGATTAACAAAGTTGGAAACAGAAAAAAAGATGAAATTAATAAGTAAAATTATTGACCTGTTTAAAAAACCCCATTAGATAATTTGATGAAAAAGATATCAAAATGAAAAAAGAGATTTCATAACAAATGAGGAAGAAACAAAGGATATTAATAGATATTCTTTTGCCCAACTCTATGCCAATAAAATTGACAATTGAATGGCATAAATGAATAGTTACAAAAATATCCAGCACCAAAATTAACAGAATAAAAATAGAAAATTTAAACTATCCAATCTCAGAGGAAGAAATTGGTAAAGATCATAAATAAACTTTCATTTAAAAAGTAGAAAGATTAGAATGATTCACAAGTGAAATCACCAAGCATTCAAAGAGCAGTTAATTATAATATATGATCTACTTGCCAAAATAGCAAAAAAATATTGTTTTCCCAACTTCCTTCTATGATGCATATAAGGTCTTAAGACATAAACCAAGGAGAGGTTAAACAAAAAAGAAAGAAAACTATAGGTTGAGTCTCTAGTGAACATTGAAGCAAAACATTATAAACAAAATAATAGCAAAGAGGTTAAAATAGATATCATAAAGGTTAGAAAGTATAACTAGCTTTCATTTATATAAGAATTGTAGGTAGGCTTAATATTAGGAAAGTTATAAAGTTAGCCATATTAATAAAAAGATCAAAATGATATAGTTACCTCAATTGATGCAGAAAAAAATTCAACATGCTTTTCTGTTAAAATAAAAAAATAAAAATACTAGGAAACATAGGAAGAAATGGACCTTCCTTAAAATGATAAATAGCATGTATTTAAAACCAAATGCTACTATTATATGCAATAGAGATAAACTAAAACCTTTTCCAATAAAATCAGAAACAAAGATATCCATTACCACTACTTCTATTTGACATACTACAAAAATGCTAGAATAAAAAAATAAAAGAATTGAAAAAAAGAAATTAAGGGAATAAGCATGGCTATAGAAGAAAGAAAATTTTCACTTGTTGCAGATAATATGATAGTGAAATTTAAAAACCCTTGAGAATAGTACTATATCTCAAACTAAAATACAAGGTAGTAATTTTCAAAACAATTTGCTATTGGTTAAAAAATTAGGAAACTCTATCACTGAAATAGATTAGCTTCCGAGTAAGTAAATCTGGTGGTATATCATATACTATGTATATTTATGTTTGTGTGTGTATGTACATTATAATATATATGTGTATATGACACATATATATGTCATTTAATCCCATTTGCCTCAGTTTTCTCATCTATAAAAATGAATTAGAGAAGGAAATAGCAAAGCACTCCAGTATAAGAAACCAAGAAAACCCCATATGGGGTCATGAAGAGTTGGGCGTGACTGAAAAACAACTGAAAAATAAAATGCACACATTATGTATGTATCACACATATGTGATAAATATATTCACATTTGCTATCTATATATTGCTGTGTATATGTGTGTATATTTGTGTTTATGTATTAATAGTCTCTATCTAAATGTAAAATATGAGAAATTAGGAAGCAAAATGATGCCAAAAAACCAATGGAAAGAAGAATGAATGATCAGTTATCCCTCCAGTAAAATGTCAACTCTCTGAGAGCAGCAATTGCTTTGTATTTATCTAGCCCTTTGCTCCACTTACAGAAGACACTTAATAATTGATAGTGATTTGAAATAGGATTCAATTGAACTAAAAAAAAAAAAAAACTCTAGTTTGTAAGGCCTTGGCTTATAGACATGGAGCATTTTTCTTTATCTTAACCATGCACAAGACTGAGCATAAAACAAGCTATGAAGGAGATTTTCTCCTCACTAACAAGGAACTTTCTGAGGAAACTAGGTGCCAATCTACAGAGTAATAAAATCACAGATCTAGAACTGAAAGAACTTTTGCAGCTATTTCATGCTTCTAGGGTGAACAGTGGGCTAGCGCTTCCAGCCTGGAGTCAAGAAGATTTGAGTTCAAATTTGGCCTGCTAGGCAAGTCATATAACCCTTATTTGCCTCGATTTCTTTATCTGTAGATTGAGGATAATATTAACACCTACTTGGCAGTGTTGTTGTTAGGATCAAATAAGATAAATCAAAAAAGTATTTAGCACAGTGTCTAGTACATAGTAAATATTATATAAATATCAACTATTCTTATTATTGCTGTTACCTAGACCAACCCTACAATTTTGTCAGATCAGTTACCAAGGAGCACTGTGTTTAATTCCCGAGTCAAACAATCCTCAAGAACTTTGTATCTTTACTATACAATCACCACTGGAGTGCTAAGCAGATAGCTCAGAAAGCCTTTTTCTCTTTACCTGTTCCTGATATCAACCCCATTTCAATTATCATTCTCTGACTTAAAATACCCATGTAACCTTAAGAAAATCATTTCTTTTCTCTTGGTTTCTCTTCCTTTAGCAGGTATGGTGAAAGGATTAGATGATAATTGTCAAAGCTTCTTTAGTGACAATCACTTCTGTTTTACTGCCCCCTCTTCCAAAAGGAAAATGGTACCCAAGCTTTTCATAAAATATACTATAGAAATAATTGTCTTAGTTTGAGTTTTCTTCAAGCAAATCTCAACATGCAATAAAAATAAATAATAAAATATAAATCAATATTAATTGATAAAGTCAACCAACAAACATTTTTAAAGTGCATTATGGCTCTACACGCCAGGCATTATGTTAAGTGTGCTGTGAATCCCTTAAGAATTGTTTTTTGCTTTAATTTGTATCCCCAATGCTTAGCACGGTACCTGATACATAGTAGGTGCTTAATGAGTGCTTATGGACTGAGTGACTGCAGGAGATGTAAAGAAATGCAGTCCCTGCCCCAAGGAATTCACAATTTTATGAAGAAGATAGCATACAAACAATCATATATAAGTTATAATCAAGGGACTTCTGGGTCATAGGACTGATATGACGGAAGAATAGAGATTTCCTCTGAGTTTCTTGACTGCTCAGATCTTTCCAAAATAAGAATTTATGTTAAAGCAATAAAATAATTTTAGCTGTCTTCATATTCTAAGAACTTAAGAATTTTAATGAAATAATTATTTTATGAATTAGCAGTAAAGAAGAGTAATGCTTAACCCCAACAAGTTCACTGAGTAACCCTTTTCCCAGTGCCTACTTAGGGTTAGGCTATTTAAGTCAACCCATAACTTGCAACAGACTTTAATTCCAGTATCACTGTTACCTTCTTATCCTCATTACTTCCAAAAGCTAAAAAGCAGAAGTTCACTCTGACTGGGACAGCAAATAAGCAGTGCTCAGTGGAGACCAGTTATAAAACTGTGGCGTGGAGAGAACTGAAGCTAAATGCTAACATGCAGAACATATGTGACACTTTAGTGAGCCTAGAAGGAAGAAACCAGCATCTAGATGGGATCAGTTCTGTCCCCAGAAGTCACTAAATGCAATACTGAGGCATGAAACAATTGTCCTTTGTGGGAGGAATCTGAGGTGGCTTTAAAGTCCAGCTCTCAGAGAAACCATAATCAAAGAGGAAGGAGTCAGAAAGTAAACAACAGAAAAGCAATAGAGGTGAGGGGAGGCTGAAGTTATCAAGGACCTTGGGAGAAAGAAAACTCAGTCAAAGACATTGAACATAAGCCTTAACATTTAAAAATGTGTCTTCTACTCTGAAGGACTTATGAAAAATGCTATCCATACTCAGGCAAAGAACTGATTGTATTTGAATACAGACTGAAGGATACTATGTTTTTGCTTTTTTTCTTGAAGAACTTTTTTTGGAGGGGAAATCTCTGAGTTTGTTTTGTTTTGTTTTGTTACAATATGACTTTAATGGAAATGTTTTACACAACTTTGCATGGGCTTTCTTGATGGGGAGGTGTGGGGAGGAGCTCAAAATTTTAAAAACAAATGTAAAAATGTTTTAAATGTAACTGGTAACATAAAAAAATTAAAACAAAAGAAAACATTTTCTAGCACAGTTAAAAAAGCCCAGACATCGATATGTAAACATTGCAAAATAAAGCAAAATTAATACCTAATAAAACAAAGAACTCTGTGGATTCCCAGGAAAACATGAAATCATGATATGTTTTCTTTAGGATAACTCATGAATACTCTAAGAAATGTGAGAGCACAGTAGTGATAATTGTCAGAAAAGAAAAATTTGAATTACCGAGAAATAAAAAAAAGGAAAACTGATTCAGAATGCAAAGACACAGAAGTGAAAGACAATCTGAAAGAAGAAAAGCAAAAACCAATAACATTCAAAGAAAACAATATCTCTATAGAAACTGAATAAAGTGATCTCAAAGATAGGATGATCGACACAGTTTTAAGGATTAAACCTGATATAAATCAACTTAAACAAATGACAAGTGTCTTTCCTACAGACAACTATTATATTTCAGCATTTTGATGTGATGAGTCAAAAAAAAAAAATCCTGAAAACCTTAGTGCAAAAAGTAACACAATAAAACTGCCCAGAACATCTCAACCAGAAAGGAGGGTAGAAAAGAAAAAGTGATAAAAAAAACCTTATGCTGCAAACTCTAAGACATATGATAGCTAAATTTGCCAATTCCAATGACAATAAATTCTGCATGTAGTCATGAGAAAAGTCTTTAAAAATATAAAGGAAAAGAAATTTGAATAACAAGACTGTTTCTCTTTCTGCAGACACCACAGAAGGGAATGGAAGATGTTCTGAAAAGCTTAGACATTTAATATGTGAAACCAAAGTGGCCATATCCTGCAAACCTCTCCATATTGCATTCTTGATTCTTCATATAATTTTGTCTACAGATCATAGAAATCCCTTTCTTCTGATTGTCAAGTTCCTCCTAGAAGCTCCATTTTGAGTTCAATGGTCATTAAGGGTATAACTTTGAATGAGTGAGAGATTACATTTTCTGTCCTCTTCTTCCCTCAAGTCCTATGACTAATTCTTGACTTAACTGGAACAATACCTTGTAAACTTCCCAAAAAATGGAAGATTTGAATTTTTAATCAGCAATAATAGCAGTATATCTGCAACAACATTGGCTGATGGAAGTACCTGCATGGTGAGATGAGAGACATACTAAGGGAAAAGTAGATAAACAGTTCTCAAATGTTTCGGTCTCATGACTCTTTTACACTGTTCACAATTATTAAAGTTCCATAGATATTTTGTTTCTGTGGATCTTATCTATTAATATTTATCACATATGACACTAAAACTGATAAATTTTAAATTATCAATTAATTTTAAAATAACCACGATGAACTCATTGTTAACATAAATAATAACTTTTTAATGAAAAAACAACATTTTCAAAAAAAGTAAGAAAAGTGGCATTGTTTCATATATTTTTGCAAATCTCTTTAATGCTTGACTTAATATAAGACAGATGTATTCTATCTGCTTCTGCATTCAATTTATTGAGATGTTATTTTGGTTGAAATATATGAAGAACATTCAGTTTCAAATAGATATGTTTTTGGAAAAGAAAAGAGCACTTTAACAGCTTTTCAGATCTTCTTTGATACTATACCAAAACTCCACTTAAGAATTAGTTGCAATGTGGAATCTGAAACCACCTCTATGAACTTCTTGTACTGTTACATTAAAATCCATTGATATATCTTGTACTTTGAATGGATCCTGTTACATATGCATGATTTTGTAACACTGCTCATTGGTCATTTGGAAAATATTGGTTCACTGAGTTATACAGATCTTCCAAACATTGATACATTTCATTTTACAATGTCAAAAGATCACTGGTCTCATTAGGAAAATCTTTAAGAATTGGAAAACTGACAGGCTCGTGGTGATGACTACAAGTCTTTGAAATTTTATTTTCCACTTATAAGCTCGACTTTTATCATTGACAACAAATACCATCAGTTATTTTCCATGAAGTGATAGGCTCACTTCATTCATTTTCAAAAAACCCACAAAATCCTGCCAAATACCCAAGTCTGAATAATCATAGTTTGTCAGTCATTCTTTCAAGTAAAAATGATGTTCCATGAAAAAAAGCAGCTGGTTCAGTTCTCAGTTCAAACAAATGAACAAGTGCTTTTCTTTGAGACAATCTTCATATTTCAGCATATCATACAGCAGAATTTTTTGTGGATACTTCTTTCATGTACTCTAAGATCTAGATTTAACAAAATTAATATTTTTATTGCTTCATCAAGAATATTCTTAAATGAAACTGTCTGTGAAGAATGCAAATTCAACTACTAAAATTTGAAACCCCTGCCTTGAGATTCAAAAAAGTTATGCAATATTTTGAATATTTCAGTCTCACTTGTTCATTGAAGCTAATACTGCAGATAAAATCTTAACTCAGTCTTCATGATTGCAGCTAAATATTTAATTTATAGGTCATCTAACCTATGAAAAACTTTGTAATAATAATAGAATGAGAATTTTAAAAGTAACTAGTATCTTACTATTATGATGGAAATATTTCTGACCTCACAAACTCACTGAAAGGGTCTCAGGACCTCTGAGAGACTCTGGACCACATTTTGAGAATCAATGAACTATTGATATCAAGGAAAGACTGCTTTTGGAGTTTACAAGAGTATGGCCCTTGGAGGCCCTGAAGAGAGCTATGCCAAAGAAATACACAAGAACTTCAAAAAAAGATAAAAGGATTTATACTTTTTTGATACTTTGGCCCTCTAAATATGAACCCCAGGGATGATCTACTCAGTACTCCACTTTGGGAAGAATATTGTGTTAATTTCTTACTATACCCCATCAGTAAATAGTGATTGCTAAAAGCTCTTCAACTCTGGCTGGCTAATTGATAATCAAAGAGGAACACACAGGTTCATGAGCAACAAATAGTACTTGAAACTCCTGAGAAGAGTAATATTCAATTGCTTCTGGGCCCTTAATATACCAATATGAGTAAAAATTGGGGACATAGTCCTGGAAGGGATGCTATACTACAAGTTTGATAAAGTTCTTCTATATTATATAATTTTCATTTTAAATACCTGTCATCTATGAAGAAAATTTGTCTTTTTGTGGCATTGATATCAATAGATTTACAAAGTGGCAAATCTTTACTAATATCCATTTCAACAACATGTTGTACATATGCAATCAAATGAACATCTTTAACTACATCTGTTGTTTCATCCACTTGCAATACAAAATAGGAAGATTTTCATTTCACAATCAATTTATCATAAAAGTCTTGAAACATATGGGGTATTATCAGCAAATGGAATCATTCAAAGCATCTTTGCATATGATTTACCGAGCATTGTTTCAAGTGCATCAATAGTTGCAGGTAATACCAATGTTTCTCTTTTAAAATTTCAGATGAGAATTTTTCACTTAGCAATTCTCCAATCAACCTTCTACAATGCAAGAAATCCTTTCATATCATAAATATATTTTCTTTAAAGTGAACGTATATATGTATACATGTATACATATGGGTTTGCCTATCAATTACATCAAGTTTTACCTGGGAAAAACTATTAGCCCATCATCATACTTTGTATTTTTAAAAAATTCATTTATTTATTTCATTTATTTTGCTTCTACACACCCTTACCACCACACTAACAAACTGGGAAAAACAAAATCCATTCTAGACATGTATAGTACGCAAAACAAATTCCCACATCAGCCATGTCTGGTTTTTCAAAAAATGTATCTCAAACTGCACTCTGCGTCTCTTTCCTCTTTATCTGGAAGTAGATATCATATTTCATCCCAAGTCCTCTGGAACTATGTTGATCAGAATTCCTAAATTTCTCTTTATAATGTTGTCTAAATTAGTCTCCTAATTCTTCTTACTTTACTTGAAATCATTCTAACAAGTCTTCATAAATTTCTCTGAAAACATCCCCCCTTTGTTATTTCCTCCTGTGGTATTCTACCCCATTTACATATCATAACATTCAGGCATTCTTCAATTGATGGGCACCTTGTAAGTTTCCTATTGTTTACTGCCACAAAAAAGGGCAATAATAGACATTTTTTGTACTTAGTCCTTTTCTTCTTTCTTTGATCTCCAGGAAATATAAACCAAGGAGTGGTACAACAAAGTTACAGCAGGTATACACAATCCAGTAACTTTGTGGGACACAGTTTCAAATTGCTTTCCAAAATAACTGGGCCATTTCCCAGTTCCAATCAACAATGTATTTAATGTACCTGTTTTTCCACAGCTCCTCCAGCATTTGTCCTTTCCCCCCCTTTTTTTAGTCAATTTTGTCAATCTAATAGGTATGATAATATTCCTCAGACTTGTTTTAATTTTCGTTTCTATAATTACTGATTTAGAGCATTTTTCATATGATTATACCATGAAGTTCTTCTTCTGAAATCTACCATTTGTGAAGTAAGGAATCTGTCTATACATTTTCTGGATGTATAAATGCTACAGGTCTCTTGTTAACGGAAACTAAACAATTTATACAAAACATGCTCAATGATCTTCCTTCCCCATCAATAACAACACACATGAATCCACAGGTAAGTAAGAAAGGTAATATTTTTTGTTTCTATGTTTCCACTATCAAAGTTGTCCCTATCACATTTTCTTATATGAGTTTTAGTGGCTCCAGTGGGTTCTTTCTTCAAACCATTTCTTTTTTATTCAAACAATTTAACTCTTAAAAACAACAACAAGATAATTGAGTTTAAGTTTTTGTTGAAAATTCCAAATAATTATCTATAGGCATTCTTGGGTTAATTCAATTATTTTAAGTTACAGTTTTCTTGGAACCCAACTAATTATAATGTATCTATCAAAATGAATGACATTGGGAAATATAACACATATGTCACTTTTAACTTCCACACAAAAATTGTATAACTTTCCATTGACAATCTTTTTCAGATTCAGCAAGCAGTTCATTTATGTCATGAGTTTATGCCAACTGACATGGAAGGTGACAGTTTAAGTATGGGTGGAGATTCATGTGATACTAAGTCTAGAGTAGTAAAGGACCTTGGATGTCAAATAGTCCAACACCCTCATTTTACAAATGAGGAAGTGACTTACCCAAATGACTTGTCATGTAAGCCAAAGTCAGGATTCTTGCTTTCCACAGTATCACACTGCCTCTGCACACTCCATCTCAAGTTTAACCTAGTTGGAACATTCCACATTAAACAATTGCTATCATTTGAAGCCTATTTGCTATATTAGAGACACTCTGGCTGAGTTTGATTTGAGCTCTGTTTTTAACTTTTTTTTTTTTAAGTGGATATACTTATGCAGAAATTATCCTACCAGAATATATCCTAAAATTTCAGCTATTGCTTCAGGTTCTCAATGGGAGGGATTTAAACCTTGTTCTACGAGTGAGTGTGGGGGTGTTAATACAGTGTAGTTTGGAATACTCATGCTCTCATGACGCTACTTGAGGGCTTAAAAAGGAAGACAACAAGAAGTGTACAGAAGTAGAGTCCAGAGGAAGCTTGGTCAGTGGGAATCTTCTCATCCTTTAGTCATTCATTCTCCCCTTACTTTAGTTTTCTCCATTTCTCTTTTCTTCCCAACTTCCTCTTGGGGTTCTCAATCCCTGCCCTTCCTGCAAATAGATTCCTTTAACAGTTCCCTTAATTGGAGAGTGCTCTATTAATGTTGTCATTTGGAAGCTGCCTACACCCACTTCCTAGCTCAGGCCTTCCTCTTATGACCCTAAATTGCTGCAATGGACTCCTTTCTTCAAGCCTCTCCCCTCTCCAGTCCATCTTGTGCATAATTTCTGAGCTAAAATGCCTAAAGAACAAATCAGAATGTGAAATTACCTTGTCTGGGAAATTTCAATGACTTCCTATTAGTCTTGAATAATCAACCAAGATTTATTAAGTCCCTACTATATGTCAGGCACTGTGTTAAGCAGAAAAGGATACAAAGAGTAAAAAGATAGCCCTCTCCCTAAGGAGTTTACAATCTAATGGGAGAAACAACATGCAAACAAATAAATACAAAGCAAGCTACACACATATTAACAAATATTAAGGGTAAAAACATAAGTTCTTCTGTCTTAACATTTGAACTCTTCCTCATATGGCTCTGTATTATTCTCCTGATCTCATGACACATTAGTTCTATTCACACATTGTTTTCTCTAGCCAAATTTATCTATTTATTTTCCATACAGTATCCTACTTCCATACCTTTGCAAGGGTTGTCGCTGGAATAATCTCCCTTCTCCCTTCTCTCTTCTGTAGTTTGGAATCTCTAGCTCCCATTAATCAGTCAATAAGAATTTATAATGCATTTATTATATGCCAGGCAATTGCCAACTGTTAAAGATACAAAGACAAGCAAAATATGGTTCTTGCCTTCAAGGGCACAGAGGGTAGACACTGAGCCTGGAGTCAGGAAAGCTTGACTTCAGATTTGGCCCCAGACACTTAGTAAACTGTATGACCTTAAGTAAGTCACTATCTCTGTTAAGTGGAGAAGGAGATGGGTGGAGAGGGTGGGAAGGTAAATTTTGGGAAGGAGAAAAGGAGAGACCTCTTGTAGAAGGTGGGACTTCATCTGAGTCTTGAAGGAAACCAGGAAATCCAGGAGGCAGAGGTGAGGAGGGAGAGAATTTCAGACTTGGAGAACAACCAGATTAAATGTCTATACATCTCTTCCAATCAATCTACCAATTTCACCAAATGATAATGCAGAATAACAACATTCAAATTCTCTCTTTAACAGATTTTTTTTGTACTTATGTAACCACTTCTTCCCAAAAGAATGTAAACTCTTCGAGGACAGAAAGACCTTATCTTTCCTCCTTACTGTTTTTAATACTTAACCCAGTGTCTAGCAGGTAGGTGCTTCATGAAACACCTGTTGAAATAAAACTGACTTCTTCCTTGGGGTTTGGGCCGTACTTCTCATTTCTCAAAGAAGTAATTAGTATTATGTACAAGTCCTATTGGGGCCCCTCCAAAGTTACACCTGAGAGCCAGTTCCAAAAGTGCCAGTTATTAAATTTTTAGTGTGAACTTTCTTACTTCAGAGTCCCAGACATTACAAATTGGGGCTTGGTTTGTGTTTTCTCGATTGCGATCAGTTAAGAAAGTGATATAGAATATGTTAATAATGTTTCCAGTCTACATTCTTTTTTTCGGGAAAGTTAGTCACTAAACATTCATCAATATATCATTAGCTCCCTATGCCTTCCCTGACATCTCAAATGTAGTAGATCTATTCATCATAGGTAGGTCACACAAAGCTCTTCATCTGGTTTTGAATTGTTTCCATCTTCCCAGAACAACTATAAACTGTTTTAATTGTGGACTACAGTCCTTATCATTCTCCTGGGGTTTAATATTTCTTCCTTCAATGTTAAAGTCCCCAGAACTATTTTTTAAAATCTTCCAAATTAACTGTCTTGAATTCTAATACCCTGATAGAGTTATTCTCATACTTGTTATAAGCATGATCCCACCAGGTTTCAAAAATGCCTACGAAGGCAAACCACCCCACATTTCTGCATGCTTAGGCTTTCTCTTGCTTATTTCCCAGACCCCTCTCAAGCCTGGGGCCTTGCCTTTCACATTGCTTAAATTGCTGGTGCAGACCCTCCCCATTTCCCTCCTTCCCAGCCCCAGTAGAGCTATGTTAGTTGCCTAATATAGGATATAGCTTTCTTTCCTCTAGTCTGTTTGAGAACTCTCCTGCGGAAAAGACTTTAAGCAAGTATTTACTTATAAAAGGAATGGTTTCTCTGTTTCCCTCTCCACCCCCATTACAATTGAGCTGTTTGTGTCAGTGCCTGATTTGTACTGCTTAATTCTGGGCCACCTCTACTCTCTGATCTAGATAGAGCCATTGATCATGAAGTCCGTCCCACATCTCTCTTTGTATACCATGGATATTTTGATCAAGGAGGTCAGGCCTAGAGGCTCACAGAAAACCACCCCCTCCCACTACAGGGATTTCATTAGAAGTACAGACACTAACCATGATCTCAATGTTTTGAAGAAAATACAAAAAAAAAAAAAAAAAAAAAGTACCTCTTTCCCAAAAAGAGGTCAGAAGCATCTGGCTTCCATCAGAGACTATTACAATTTGGAAGGGAAATTAGAAACTACTTAATCCACCCTCTTCAATTTGCAGATGAGGGAACTGAAACCCAGAGAGGTAAAGATTTGTCCCAGTCACACAGCTTATTAATGACTCCTCCAGCACTGAAACCATGGTCTCTCAAATCCCAGTTCAGTGTTTTTACCATTAGGAATTGGATTGATGCTTTTTAAAACAGTGTCTATCTGGGAGATAGTAGGGACTGGTGCGGTAGCCCAAACTTGTAATCCCTGATACAGGGGAGACTGAGGCTGATGAATCATTTGAGTTTGAGAGTTTTGAGGTGCAATAGAGTTAAAGCCATCACACTAAGATGGGAATTACTATAGTGAACCCCTAAGAGCCAGGACCTTCTACAAAACCTAAGAAGGGGCAAACACATGCACAAGTTCAACTTGGAACAACTCAAACATTTGGACTAATAAACATTGAAACGGTATGGTGAGTGGCCTCCTAGGAAATATAGGAAAGCCTATTCTCAAAATAAAACAAATTAAGCCAACAAAGAACAAACAGATTGAAATCTATTTTCTCTAAATCTTTGGATAACGTCACATAGACATAGCTTTACCATGTTTAACATATATTGGATAACCGGCCATCTAGGAGAGAGAGTGGGGAAAGGAGGGAGGAATTAGAACACAGGGTTTTGCAAGGGTTCATGTTGAAAAATTATCCATGCATTTATTTTAAAAAGAAAAAGCTTTAATAAAATATATATACATCAAAAATAAATAAATAATGTGTTGATTTTTAATGCTTAGAAATTATACTACAATCTCATGACAATAAGTCCAATTTATAAAATTTTAATTGTAAACTTCTGGTATATAAAATGTTCTCCTCACAAAATAGATCCCCCAATATAGGAAATATAAATACTATACAACTCCATTTTGCAGATTATGGACTTAGAGAAATTCAGTCACTTGTCAGTGGTCACACAACTCAACATGAAATCAGATCTCTGAACTCCAAGACAAGTTCATTTTTTACTATGCCACAAATGCCTTTACCATAATACACTTTTTCCCCCCTACTATGATGAGACATCAAATTCCATTTGGAAAAAGCTCCTTCCAATCAATTGTTTCTTTTCTTCCATCTTTTCAAATTAATTTTGTAAGCTTCATACAGGGTCAATGGCTCATGCTTTGTAATTTGTAATGACTCATATAAATTATTTTGATTATTATTATTTTTTTTTTTGCTGAGGCAATTGGGGTTCAGTGACTTGTCCAGGGTCACACAGGTAGGAAGTGTTAAGTGTCTAAGACCAGATTTAAACTAAGGTCTTCCTGACTTCATGGCTGGTGCTCTATCCACTGCACCAACTAGCTGCCCCTGTAATTGTTTATTTTTAAATGAATATATTACAATGCATAAATGGCACAAAAACTCTTCAATAATTTCTCTAAGATCTCATCAGATGTCATTATTTATTCATCTTCATTTGCTTTTTCTTTTATGTGGCTATAGCCTGCTTACTGTTTTCTGGATTTTTTTTTCATTTTGTACCATTTATTAAGGTCTTTATATTCTTATTTCTTTATAGTCCATATTCTTGTCCATCTTTAATTGCATTTTTTCATTGCATTAATATACCAAAATTTACTCAGTCATCTTTTTTTACTCTTGGACATTTAGTTTGCTTCCAATTATTTGCAATTATCTATCTATCTATCTATTTATCTATAACGGAGAGCTTCCTTTCGTTGTTTTTTATAGCACTTATAATGTATATGTACATATATGTATATAGCAATGAAGTATTATCAATGACATCAAGTCAAAGGCTATGTTTTTTGTCTTATAGTTCTCATTGTTAACTATCAAGCTCCTTGCTGAAACAATTCTGCTATTTTGAAAGTCCATCAAAAATGGATGATCTAATATTCCCACCAGCAATAAATTTTATTTTTAATTATTTTCCCATTTGATGAATTTAAATCAGTCTCTTGAAGTTGTTTCATTTTCCATCTTTTTGTCCTTATTGTTTATCCTTCATTTCAAAGATGATCAATGACATCAGGAATGATGTCTTGCCTTGCAAACGAATTGGATTTTAGTGAGGCACAGTTGTCAGGCTTACTCTCTCTCCCAGTCATTGAAGTCCAATGAAAAGGAAAAATCAAGACAACCTGGGATGCAGTAGATGACTTTGGCATCTCTAATGGCTGACCAAGCTCTATGCACTCCACAGTGCTTGATTCAGCCACCTTTGTGGCCATTAGAATAAATTGTTTTCATTCACCCATTCTGCTGGAATAAGTCTTCACATGCTTGGAATAGGGTAGAAATTCCCCTAATTCAAACCCATAGGTTTGATTCCTATTAGTTACCCTAAACCCGATTTGGCCCATTTGCTGAGATGGTTTTACTGATGTGTAACTTCTGTGTACACTATAGCTTCTTAGAGCCACAGGTAAGAGTTGAGTGCTTAGGTGAATATCAAAGCTGCATGAGTAGCTCTGAAAAGGACTCAGCAAGCCCTCACACTAAAAGTCTGACCTTCCCTGAACACCCCACAGCATCTTTTTTAAACATTTTGGAAAGAACAATGATTCAGAATCCAAGTCCTAGTTAAGATTGTGATTGTCGACCAACTACATGACCTTATACAATATCACTTAGCATCAGCACCCCCATCAGCAAAATTGAATTGAACTAGGCAACCTTTTGGTTTGAAATCTAAGCTACTATAACCATTACCAAAGTTACATAATATTTCAAATGATTATTAAGAATTTATTATTGTGATTGAAAACTGTCTATTCAAACAATTCCCTATATATTTAAATGTTACATTTGACTGTCATGTTTGCCACTGATACTCTCTCCATCTCTTGGGGGTTTTCCTTTTGATTATAATTTTATCATTGGTGAAATTTCATTTTAATCTAATTAGCACTTATATTTTGTTTTTAGCAATTGCTTCTATTCACTTAATAGGAAAAGGTCATCTCCTCTTCAGAAACTAGAAAAACATATTACTTCATTATGCTCCATATTTTGATATAGCCTGATTTTCTTTTTTAATATTTAGGCTTACCACCCAGTGTAATTCACTGAGGTAGATGGACAAAATGAAATGTGATTTAAATTCATTCTTTATTATATTGTTGTACAATTTATCCTCCAATACATTTGTTAAGCAAAATATTTTTGCACAGATTTTTGATAGGTTTATCAAATATTAATCTTTTATTTGCCTAGAGATCTGATATTTCTATTATAATTCAGGGACTCGTTTATTTATTTGCATGATTTAGATAATATTAACTTTGTTTTCTCATGTTATAAAATTTTAGAGCACAAGACACTCATTGGATTTTATTTTTTAATGTTCTCTCTTTGATATTCTTGCCAATTAATTTCATTATTAATTTTACTAGTATTTTATTCTTCACCAATTAAATATCAAGACAATTTTAACATATATTTTAGAAGATTTTTGAGTATCAAAAAGAAGAATGAAGCAAATGAAAAAAGTATGCTTTGATCTGCATTCATATCCATTTTTTATCTGGATGTGGATAGCATTTTCCTTCATGAGTCCTTTTTACTCATTTTTCATCATCATCTTGCTGAGAAGAGCTGAATCATTCCATCATACAAATGCTGAAGATACTGTATATGATGTTTTTCTGGTTCTGCTCATTTCACTTGGCATCATTGGGGAATGACTGAATAAATTATGATATATGAATGTTATGGAATATTATTGTTCCATAAGAAACAATCACCAGGATGATTTTAGAAAGGCCTGGAGGGATTATGTGAACTAATATTAAGTGAAGTAAGAACCAAGAGAATTTTGTATGCAACAAGAAGATTATATGATGATCAATCAATTTGATGGACATGGCTCTTTTCAACAATGAGGTGATTCAATTATAATACAAGCCATTCTCCAATTGATAAATGGTCAAAGGATATGAACAGACAATTTTTAGATGAAGAAATTAAAGCTATTTCTAGTCATATGAAAATTGCTCTAAATCACTATTGATTACATAAATGCAAATTGAGACAACTTTGAGGTACCACTACACACTTTTCATCTGACTAAGATGACAGGAAAAGATAATGATAAATATTGGAGGACATGTGGGAAAAGTGGGACATAGTTGATGGAGTTTTGAACTGAACCAAGCATTCTAGAGAGCAGTTTGGAACTATGCACAAAGATGTGCCTCTCCTTTGATCCAGCAGTATTTCTACTGGGCCTATATACTAAAGAAATCACAAAAAAAGGAGAAATGACCCACAAGTACAAAAATGTTTGTAGCAGTCTTTTTTGTAGTGGCAAAGAACTGTCAACTGAGCGGATGCCCGTCAATTGTGGACAGGCTGAATAAATTATGGTATATGAATGCTATGGAATATTATTGTTCTATATGAAACAATCAAATGATTTCAGAAAAGCCTGAAAAGACTTATATGAACTTATACTAAGTGAAGTGAGTAGAACCAAGAGAATATTGTATACAAGAACAAGATGATCAACTTGATGGACACAGCTCTTTTGAACAATGAGATGATTCAAGCCATTTCCAATAGTTGTGATGGAGAGAGAGCCATCTGCATCCAGAAAAAGGACTAGTGGGGGGGAGGGGGAGACTGAAAGTGGATCACAACATAGCATTTTCATCTTTTTGTTGTTTGCTTCATTTTTTCTTTATCATTTTTATCTGATCTTTCCTGCGCACCATAAAATATATGTGCAAATATAGATAGAATTGCACAAATTTAACCCATATTAGATTGTTTGCTGCCTGGGAGAGAAGGGTGGAAGAAGGGAGGGAGAAAATTTCAGAACACAAAGTTTTGCAAGAATGAATGTTGAAAACTACCTTTACATGTATTTTGAAAATAAAGATCTATTTTTGTCAGAAAATTAAATTAAATTAACTGAGGAAAAATATCCTCAACAAAAATTAATTCAGCAATTAAGTGTTAAATAAGGATTTAAAGTGAGAGAGTTCCTGCCCCAAGGGTTTATGGTCTGTTCACAGAGAAGGAAGCAAAGAATAGAGTCAAGATCAAGACTCAGTGAATGGGGAAAGGCCAGGATGGCATCAAAAGTTATGAGAATCAGGAAAGACCTCTTGAAGAAAATGAAAGAAAAAAAAGAAAATAGAAATAATTTATGAGTTTCAAGAGTTAGAAGTGAGTAAGTAGAACATTTCTAACAAAGAGACTATAATATAGGGGGAAGAAGCAGCAGACTGGTATGACTAAAGCTTAGAGACTTAGAGAAAGGATATATGATTTACTTTGAATAATAATCTGGTGGCAAATTAAAAGGGGCTTTCAATACTGTACAGAAGGAGTATATGTTTGAACTTAAAGACGATGAGGACCTTATCCTCACAAGATCATAAAAGAGGGAAAAGGACCCACATGTGCAAAAATGTTTGTAACAGTTCTTTTTTTGTGGTGGCAAACAATTGGAAAATGAGTAGATGCCCATCAATTGAGGAATGGGAGAATAAGTTATGGTATACAAAAGTAAAGTCTAGAAAGCCTAGAAAGATTTACATGAATTAATGCTGAGTGAAACAAACACAACTAGAAAAACATTGTTCAGAACAGCAACAAAATTGTGTGATGATCAACTATAATAGATTCAATTCAATGATCCAAGGCAATCCCAATAATCTTTTCATGGAAAATACCAATCACATCCAGAGAGAGACCTATGGAGAGTGAATGTGGATTGATACACAATATTTTCACCTTTTTTCTTTCTCTTGATTTTTCCCATTTATTTGGATTTTTCTCTTCCAACATATGGAAATATGTAAGAAATAAATGTACATATATAACTTAAATAAAGTAAAATGAAATAAAGACAATGGGGAGCCACTGAATCTAATTAAGCACAGGACATTATCAACCAAGACTGTGTTTTAGGACTATCAATTTGTTAGCTCTATAAATGACAAACTGGAGAGAGAAAAGATTCAATCTGGGAAGAACAATTAAAAACTTTCATTATTGGGCAACTCCATTTCTTTTGAGATAGCCCATTCTACTTCTGGACAGCTCTAAGTGTCTGGAAATTTTTCCTGATACTGAAACAAAATATGCCTCTACAAATTTCATATTTTACTCTTTCCCTTTATTGACAAAGAGAATTGTACTGAGCCCTTCTGGTTTTTGAAGACAGCTATTATAGTTTTCCTCTGTCCCTGCTTCCCCTCACTCTCATGTCCTCTTTTCTCTAGATGAAACATCCTCAGGTCCTTCAGTCAGTTCTTCAGGACCAGTCAGGTCCTTAGCTTGGTCCTCCAATCTTTCATCACCATGAGTGCCCCCCATTTTCCTAAATTGTGATTTCTAGAACTGAAGGGTCTTTAGAGATGAAGACTAACATGGAAAAGAGCAGAAGTGACTAACTACTTCCTCTCTTATTACTCTTCTTTGTTGGACATACCTCCTAAAAATACCAAACTTAAAATTTTACAAATTTTCTGATTTTATACTAACCAAGCAAACATTTGATTTTTAATTCGGTCTTCTGAATCCCTCTAGGAGGATGTCCTATAGAGATGACTAGTTTGGAGACCAAGTGCAATATCCATTTTAAATTAATGAATTGCTTTTGTTTCATAAATTAATTTCATGATTATGGTCCATTCTTTTTAAATAATTTGGTTCAAATTTTTCAAATAATTATTGCTTAAGCATATTGTCATTGTGCCTGTGAAATTCTTCTAAAAAAAAATAAACTTTTTTGGATACATTGATTTTCCAGAGCTTCATCCCTCTGGATGAATCGATAAAACTGAGTTTCTAAACTTGCAAAACTGAGAATGAGACCACTGGACAGAGTTCAAACACTCTGTGGGGCCTGTACAACTAGTCTGCCAGTCTCTTTAACATCTTAAATTCAACACATGTCCTTTGAAGTCTGGACCATGGAAATAGATCCTGGGGGTGTTGAGCCAAAAGAAAATGAAACTTGGGTGATTAAGAAGGGTGAGAAAGCCAACTGTCTTCTTGGTCATTGAGGCTTTATGTCACCATTTCCCTTCTACTTGTTGAGTCATCACTTTAATTAGTAGGGAAATTGACATAATCCACATCCCCAGGGAAGCTATAAAATGGGCCTCTTTTCTTCCCTTTCCCCTCCACCTTTAGAAGGGAAAGATTTAGATTATAGAGGTTTATTTTCCTTTCCTTTTTTTCATTTCCCCCTGTTTGTACCCCATAGCTCTGAATATAACAAGAAGACCTCATTGTTAGATAGATGAAAGTTGAGAGAAGGACAAGAGGAGCCAGGTTTTCTAACCTACCATCGGATGGTGAAGTCAGAAAAGAACTCAGAAGTCTCTAATCCAATATCCATATTTTGCAGAAGGAAAAAAAAATAAAGCTCTGAAAACTGAGTGACTTGTCCAGAATCAACCCAAAGACTTTAAATGTCTTCCCTTTTTAGCCCTAAATATCTAATCTGAGTTTTACTTTTGCTACCTATACCTTGGGTGCAACTCAGTTTCCTTATTTTGCAGAATGAGATGAGTGTGTCAAATGATTTCTGAGAGTGCTTTTGGGTCCAAATTTATGACCAAGCTTTGAAAAGGTATCCCTTACACTAAGCGCCATCTTGTTTCACTAGTAGTAGTTGTAAGAATTATAAGAGAAAGGGGAGGGAGGGGGGGAGATCCCATAAACTCCATTGATGGTAGAATATCAAGAATTTTTTAAACTTTTTATTTAAAGAAAAAACCCAACAACTTAATAAACTCTGAAGTATTATCTAAATGTTAATTTTCACCATTCTAACAATGTCCTCTATTCTGCCCTGTTTGGGTATGAAATTCCTGAGAGTCTTTGTTTCTGTTTTCTATATTTCGTTGATAAAAGTTATTTTAAAATTTAGTGGGTTCCAGATTCTTATTTTTGTCCCTTCTTCCCAGTTCCACAAATTCATCAAACAACAAGCATTAATCAAACAACTATTCTATGCTGGGCACAGTGCTCAACATGAGGAATACAAAGACTAAAATTAAATAGCCCTGCCCTCAAGGAGTTTCCCTTCTATGGGAAGAGATAGCATAGACAAAAATAGACATTACAAATACATATAACCATATACAACATAAGTAGAAAATAGTATAAGGCTTTTTAAAAATCTACCCTGGGATGTGTATATGGGAGCTGCATGCACATGTGTATACATGTGTGTGCTGGAGCAGAAAGTGTGTGGAATATTCAACTAAGGGTTTTTAGAAGTGACTTAAGCTTTCTTCTCTGAAATCTTGTAACTGAAATATAAATCATTCAATACCCTTTCCTATGGCTACCTGAGCAGACAGCTCCTATCCAGAGCTCCCGGACAGCTGCAACGGTTGATATTTTACATTCCACTGGCTTCTGATCATGGCTTATAAGTCATAAATGCCCTCATCTGTTGTTTCACCCTAAGGAATAGACAGGTGTTTAGCCAAGTCTGTCACCCCTCCTCGATGTCCAATGGGAGTGCATGAAAGACTCATTTAAGGGACCTGTGCATCTTTCTGTGCTTAAATCAAAAGGAAATACATTTCCTGTTCCTCTATTCTTTACTATCGCTCGAGGAACTTACGTGCACATATAAAAGATGTTTGCTCAGGGTAGATTGTAGATTATTATTCAGGATGTCCAGCCCAGAATCTTCACGAGGTTACGGAAGCAGGTGGGGTCGACCTGTTGCCTAATGTCTCTTGCAACATCCCTTGATGATGAGTCAAGTTTGGGAGAGACTGTTTGGAACTTTGGTGTTGGCAGAAGGCTTTGGGGCATGGTTTTACAACAGATGCCTAGAGAATACAAAGCTTTCTTGTAAAGAAAAAACTCCTTTGGTTACCTTGTAAAGGAGAAACTGCTGCACTCCTTGGGATTAGACTCAGGAGGCGTGACAGGTCTGATGACCTTGTTGCCAATTAAACATAACTGAGGCCAGGGGTTACTCTGCTTACAGCCAATTCTCGCAGGTGTGGGGTGAGAGGGAAAGGAGGGGACTCTGTAGAGGACGATTTACAAGCCAGACATATTCTTCAGAAATGTTGATCCTGTGTCAGCCAGAGGATTTATGACCCTTGGATGGGAAGCAAGTATGTAGTGCTAATTCAAGCAGTTACAACTTCCTTCCCTATTACCCATTTTGGGAAAATTCTTCCAGAGGCTGTAAATCTCCCATTCTACCACACACCCCCTGAGAAGTATGTCATGGGGCAGGAGCGATGGGTAGGGGGTGCTCTTCCAAACTGCTGCCCAGTGTGGGATGGGGTTCAGTGTGTTTCACCAGGAAACAGATGTTTCCAAGATAGAAGTGAGAAATACTAAAGTGAATGAAGAGGACATATTACGCCCTTCTCTAAAAGAACAGGGTTCCACAGATGTCTCAGAGGCCATCTAGTCTAACCCCTTCTAACCCCTTCATTTCACAGGGGAGGAAATTAAGGATTAAATATAAGAGAAAGTGACAAGCCTAAGGTCAATCATACATAAGTACCCCCACTGGGATTCAAAGTTATGTCCTCTTACTCCCAGATACAGTACACTGTTCACTAAGCCACAATGACAATGTTCCTGTCCTATCGTCAATGGGGTTTATGGGATCTCCCCTCTTTTCTCTTATAATTTTACACACTAGTGAAACAAGATGGCGCTTGATGTAAGGGATACCTTTTCGAATATTGGTCATAAACTTGGACCCAAAAGCACTCTTAGAAGTCACTTGACTTCACTGAGATGCACCCAAGGTAATACAGGTAGCAAATCTAGAACTCAAACTGATTACACTACTAGAGATTTAGGGCTAAAAAGAAAAGATCTTTAAAGTAAACTAGTCCTTCCTCCCTATTTTTCAATTGAGGAAACCGAGACCCCAAACAGGATTAGAACCCACATTCTTGATTGCATATCCAGCATTCCTTATGCTCCACATACATCCTGCCTCTTGGAATGATCTAATCCAAATTCCTTAATTTGTAAATGTGAAAAATGAATTCCACATAGTAAAATGATTTATTCAAGATCACACAGAGAAGAAGTCTCAAAACCAGGATTTAAACTATAACCCAGTGACTATAAAGACTGTTCTCTTTGCTACATTTTTAGGGCTGATCAAGCTTCATTCTCTATCCCAGCCCCACATCTTTTCCTTCTTCTGAGTCATCGTAACAGGTACTCACTTGCAAAATGGTTGACTAAGTTTAGGGATTTGATCTGGGGCTGTGGAAAAGAGGGATATCAAGTGATGCAGAAAAAGATTAACTGTAAGACCTCATTAGCACCACATTCTAACCACAGACTAAGTGGAGAAAAGCAGGGAAGATCATCAAGAACTCAACTTTTTACTTCAGATCTCCATATTTAAGGCTATCAGTAGCAGAAAGGGTATTAACCAAGATGGCAAATCTCAGGGGAATTTGGGTTGATTTGACATGTCCTAAGTCAATTATGATTGCTTATCAATGACAAGGTCAGTCTCCAGAATAATTGATGGCTGAGAATAAAGGGGAAAGAGTATCTTTCCTTGTCTGTCTATGGTCTAAAAGAAAGATGCTAATATAGTACAGGATTTGAACTTTTAGACCAACATATCTTATGAGATTAGTAGGTGAGTATTCTCTCCCCCTGCTCACCCATTCTACTGAACTGAGTAAAATATTTCTATAGATTTCCCTGGCCTTAGAAGGTAATGGATTCTTTCTCGTGAGTGTCACTGAAACAAAGGCTAAATGATCATTTGTGGAACACAATTCATCAGATGTTATTCCTTTTTGAGAAAAGGTTGGACTACACAGCAGCTGAGATCCCTCTCAACTTCAAAAAATCTGAATTTCCATGATTCCAAAACCAGTGTGCTTCCCCACTGTGCCACCTGACTCATAAAATAAACTCAACTGACTTGAAGCTTAGGAAAACATATTTATCCAAAAGGAGACCAACCACCTTTCCCAATTTCAATATGCAATTAGGACAGAGTAATGTTTTGAGCAACTTTCTTATGCCAGGAAATACCATATAGATATGTACATATGAATGTTCATTTTCCCATTTCTTAGTCAGTGAGTAATGATTTGAGACAAGTGGTATTATCTCCCTTTTGCAGCTGAGAAAACTGGAGCCCAAAGAAAGCACAGTGCCTGGCAAATACTAAATACCATATAAATATTAGCTATTATTATTATTATTTTCCTACATTCACGGTTGTAGTGGGCCAGTTGATGTTGTCCTTTGTTCCTGAAGAGGATTAAAATGGCCTCACTAAGTTGGATTCAAGGCGCAATGTGTGCAACTAAGACTGATCAAATTGATATGAGCTCAGAAGGCTTCATCACAGGTCAGGCGCAAATAGTCCATATGAATATTTGAAGGAGAAATGTCTCTCACTTTGTGATCTCACATTTCTCTTGAGGTACTAAAATTTTGCTTTATTCATAGAATATAGAACCTTCTTTGATATAAGTGTAACATGTGGGTGGTTCTGTGCCAGTTTCTCTAATTCCCTAGAATTAATTCCAAAGTTCTTCAGAGAGACCTTGAGAGTGTCCTTATATCTCTTCTTCTGATCTCCACAAGTGCACTTGCCTTTTGCGCCTCCATAAAGTCTTTTATACAAGATGTTTGGCATTTGAATAATATTGTCAGCCCATTAGAATTATGCTCTAATGAATGCTTGGCAGTTGAGCTTAAGAAAGGACCTCACTTTTTCTTATTCACTTACTTTCTTTTTTGATCTGATTTTTCTTGTGGAGCAAGAGAATTGATAAATATGTTTACACATATTGAATTTAACATATACTTAACATGTATAACATATATTGGGTTGCTTGCCATCTAGGGGAGAAGATGGGGAGAAGGGGAAAATTTGAAACACAAGCTTTTGCAAGGGTCAATGTTGAAAAATTATCCATGCATATGTTTTAAATATATATATATATATATATATATTATTAAAAAAAAGAAAAGACCTCAAAAAGATCTTCAGAATCTTTTTAAGACAATTCAAATGTTAGCGATTCTGTTTCCTGGCATGGTGATGGTATGCTGCCCAGGTTTCACAGGCATATGGTATATTAGCACAGTGGACCTTTGTAATGTTCTCTTCTCTAAAATATAATGTTCTCCAGGAGCAGGTTTCTTGGAGAGCTTCTGGGAGCAGCCTTCATTTCAGATCAGATCAATAATTACCTCAAATGCAGCCAGGTGTTAAAGTCCAAATCATTTACTGTTTCCTTCAAAATAGCCCAGTTAGCTTTCTTAGAAGCCTATCCCTCTTCTTGGTTCCAAGAGCTCTTGCCGCTAGTCCTTTGACTCTTCCAGCTTCAGCCTCTAGCTCACTCTGAATCCAAAGCCTCCATCTAGCACAAAGGTGGAATATGGAATCAATCTGTCTTGCCTTCAAGAGTGGGATCCTCCTCTAGTGGGCTTGTCCTTTAGTGGGCTTTTCCTTCTGACTTGTGAATCTCCTGGACTTGTGAATGTCCCAAATGAATCCTGGCTCTAAATCTCCCAGAGCTTCCAGTGGGCTTGTCCTTTTATATTCTCTTTTAGAGGTGGGAACTCAAAAGTGTGAAAGGTGTGAACTCTTGCAGAACTCTAACAAGTACTAAGCCCATTAGTAAACCAGAGAACTGCTAAGTACCATGCTAAAATTAGACAACCAACTTAGCACCTTGTAAGAATCCTAACAGACCTTCAGATTGACAGTCAGTATAATATCTCTTCTCTCCCACACTTTCCTTCATTGCCTCCCAGTGAATTAGCTCTGGCAATGTGTGTGTCAATCTCTTCATCTATAAGTAGCCACCTAGCAAGTAAGTTAGAAATCTAGGTCTTGTAATTCTAAGAACAGAATCATTTGTGAGACTACGATATCACTTTCTGTTATGAAACATTAACTTTTTTCTTGATTTCCAGTCTTGAATCACTGACAAGATCAAATGACATAATATATCTAAAGCTCTTTTGAAACCTTAAAATGTTATATAAATGCTTTTATGGTTGTAGTTGTTATTTAGCAGTAGTATTGGTCATTCTCAAATAGGATATTTAAATCTCAAACTCAACATGACCAAATTAGAACTCACCACTATTGCCTTCAAATCCACTTCTTTTGAACGTTATTCTTGTCAAGACTTCTACCATTTTTCCTGGAATCTGACAGGTTCCACTATTTTTTCCAGACACCCAGGATCACTTTTTCATCTTTGACTCTGAAATCTCACTCACTTCACATATTCAATCGTGGCCAATTTTTATCGTTTCTAGTGGCATTGAATCCTTCTCAGATATTTCCTTCTCTTAGCTCACACCACTAAGGCCCTTCCTTACCTGTTCTTGTGGACCATTGCGATAGTCTCTTGATCATTCTCCATCCTTCAGTGATTATCTTACCTCTTCAATTCATTCACCATACCATCTTCCAAAGTGTAGATCTGACCATGTACATCATTTTCCTATTCAATAAATTCCAATGGTTGACTATTAGAATAACATGTAACTTCTATTTTTTGCCCATCACCATGATGTGTTTTGGACAAATATTATGTCATTTGGTCCTCACAACAACCCTTAAAGAAAGAAGCTATTAATATCCCCACTTTACCCATGAGGATATTGAGGCAAACAGAGGTTAATTGACCTGACCAGGGTCACAATCTGGATTTGAACTCAAGGCCAGCGCTCTCTCCAGTTATTACTTCAAGAATCAAATATAACATTGAAGACTCTTCAAAGACTGGTCCCTTCCAGACATGATAATCTTCTGACATATTCCCTCCCTGGACTCCACCACTCATCTATATTGGCTTCCCTTGCTGTTTCTCAAGCACAGTGCTCCATTTTTAGTTTCTAGACCCTTTTATTCATTTCCCCTATGCCAAGAATTCTGTCTTTCCTTACCTTCTCCTCTCAGATTCCTTGGTTTTCTCTCATGAGATCTCCTATTCTTCCCAGAAGAAAGTTATCTTGTGTCTACAGTATTTTATATCTATAACCCTCAGTCACTCACGTCAGATTCATATATGATTGGCAAAAATAGCTAATGGCCCAACGTTCTTAGTCATTCTGCCTCTGCAAAAATAGTGATGGAATGGTATGTGATGATGCCCCCAGATAGAGAGCAAAAACACTCTGCAATGGGCTGTGTGGTCAAGGTTCCAGAGCTGTGCTAGGAAAGGTCACTCTCCTATGTGGCTCCTAGACCTTCCACATGCCCCCATGGCTCTGACAATGGATACAAGGAATTACAAGGATGATTCCAACCCAGGTACTTGAACTTGATCCATTAAATCTGTTTTTTTTTTAATAGAATTTAAAAGACACAATTTAAAGCAGGTGCCCATCATATTCAGCTAAATTGGGGACAGGGCAATAGGCTAAGGCCTATTGGTTTCTTGTACCTGTTTTTTTGTTTTTAAGAAACCAATTACCCAACCAAGTGTCTATTATTAAGACATGATGAAATAAAACAGAACCACACATCTTTCTGTTTGTCCATTTAGAGCCCAACACTCATTGTTTAAGATAGTGACTAGGGTTTGAAGGCAGGAAATCCAAATGGCACAGCTGCCATGCTACTGTGTGTGTTAGGAGTGCCTTGCCATTTTCCTATTCTTTTCTCTCTCTCAAAAACTCCTAAAAATCTCCTACTATACAGGAAAGGATAATCCTTCCCATCAAGTCCTGATCTTTTCTTCACTTTTTCTGACTCGAAGCCTAGTGCTACCTGGCTGTTTTATCAATACTGATTCCTATATCCAGGCCACATAAAAATGACCCTTCCTTAATTTCTGAGGGCAGTGACCTAGTTCTGACTTACCATCATAAACTTCTCCATTTCTACAAACTCATATGAATTAACCATGTGCTTGACCATTCTTTGCCAAATTTTTGTGGGTTTTACTCAGGTGGATGTCACCCAGGAAAGACCACTCTTTGGGTCCATTCTTGGATCTTTGTTTTTAGTCAGTTTTTTGTGATTTGGAAGTCAGTATGTAATATCTCTTAGGAAAGAGGGGAAGAAACATACATATGAGAAGAAGATGGTCAGGTTCTTTTCTTATATTGCATGTGCATCTATAAAAAACTGTTCTTAAATTTAAATTGTTTCCATCCAGCAATTACTCTTATCTGCTCTCATAACTTTCCAGTTTTGCAGACAGACTGAAGTTTCAGGTATCTCTCTGAATGTAGTTGTTTTGTCTATCATTGAATTAATAGAAAAAGGGGGAAGGAATAAGCATTTAGATAGTACTTACTATGGGTCAGACACTATTCTTTGGTCTATATATATCACCTGAAATGATTTGCAAATCTTCTTTTTGTTTGTTCCAATTTGAATGATTTTTATATTAAAAACTTCTATGGTTATATATCTACATATCTACCCATCTCTCTATCTATATATACATATGTGTGTGTATATGTATCACTGTTAATCCCATAGCTGTCAAAACTCCTTAGTATTTATGGAATTAGATTAAAGTGTAATTGGGAAATTTTTAACAAAAAAAAAAAAAAAACCACAACATAGATAATGCTTAACTGTGTTTTTTGAAGTCAATATATGGCAATAGTAGTAATTATTATCATTATTTACCGAGGTTATTTAATATCTCTCCCATGGAAAGGCTATCATTATTCCCCCAATTACTACCTCCCCATCACATTAACTTTCTATTCATTTTGTATAGGTATATTTCGTCCTCCCTCTCACCCAAAATAAGACATGTACTTTTTAAGGGAAATGACTGTCATGTCTTATCACTGTGTCCTCAGTTTCTGGAATATATTAGGTGCTTATGGTACCTAACGATGGTACCATAGTGCATAGAACACTAGGCCTGAAGACAGGAAGTCTCATCTTTGAGTTCAAATTATTAGCTCTCATTAGCTGTTTGTCCCTGGGCAAGTCACTTAATCTGACTTGTTTCAGTTTCATCTGTAAAATGAACTGGAAAAGAAAATGGAAAACCATTCCTTTATCTTTGCCAAGAAAACCCCAAATGAGGTCTTGAAGAGTCGAAAATGACTAAACAACAACAAAATAAATGGTTGCAGTTGGAAAATACATAATTCAATACAGAGATCTAAGATAATTTTTTTTAAAGCAGCATCTGGTCCCTTGAATATAAGCAGCCTTAAAGATAAAATCAATAAATTCCCATAGTGGGTAGGATGCTAAAGCAATATCTACCCATCCTTTCTTCTTACAGCCCTACTAATTAACATGGCCAAACTAAGATCAAAGAGAAAGATTATTTTTTTTTTATCCTTGATCATACCTTTGGGTGGGGAAACAAAAAAAGAACAAATTGTGTTTTTCCTAAAAAGCTTCTTGGGATAAGGTTAAGGAGTGTTTATTCATGAAACAATCCCTTCGAAAGCAAACATCTGGTTCATGTAGAGCTCTGTGACGTCTCAGTGAACTTTTGCCATCCATTCTCCATGAAATGGGAAAGAAAAAAACAAGGAGATAGATAATCCATCCACGCATGCCATCAGTTCCCTCTGTATTTATCCCAGTGAAGATTCTGATGATCATTTAACTGTAAACCTCCCAACTGCAATGAAAATGATTAACAGGAATAGTTGAGTGTTTGAATATTTTAAAAGATTTGAAGGGGAGCTTTATTTTTAAAAAATAGAATGGATTACAGTGATCTGGCAAGCAATCGCAAGGGGTATGGAGGCTAGCGAGGAAAGAAAAACTTATCCTTTTCTGTAATTCAATCTCCAAGAAGCTCCAGAACTGGAAAAGGTGTTGGCATCTCATGCCATTTTCTCATAGTCCCTGGCTTGTCTTTCTTAATCATCTCCTCCTGCTAAAAGGTTTAAAATTAATCTTCATGTCTTAGGAGAACAATATGTCAGGACATCCCTAATTTCCTTGTCTGCCTTGATGACCTGAGTTGAAAGGGCTGAATCCCTTCCAATATTGGTGGTTTATTGGAGACACCTGTGCAGTCCTCCCTCGAATAAACAAAGGAGCACAGCTGGAGAAGGGTTGATAAATTTAACCCTCCATTTGAATTGGGTTTTTCATGAATGTCCAATTTCCTCTATAAGTCCAGATCATGATCCCCTGATGCTTCCTATCCAATGAGATTCCTTCTCATATCTTTCTAGAAATAGAAAAGATCCCTGCATCATACTAGAGATCTTTTCTAGAATCATGTAATGTCCTGGGAATACCAAGATGGTGCTACGACTTTCTATCTGAATATGAAAGATCATCATGCTTTTCTGGCCACATATGTCCTTAATATTGCCTTTCATCTGGAATCTTATCCATATTATACTGATAACTGTTCATCCTCCTTCCATCCACCATGTGTCTTTCCATTCTATTTTTTAAGACTGTTGCACATCATTTAATAGATTCAAATTATCTCACAAAATCCCTTTGTAACCATTTAAATATTTAAGAATGGAAATTCACAGATACATTAATAATAGTTACAGCAATAACAATATAATAACTTAACAAATATAGTCCATTACCTATAGCAAGGCTTAATAATCTTGGTAAAGTATTGATTCAAATAACTGACATCTTTCTGTTGTGAGAAGTACTCTTTCTGTTCCATTTTGAATAAATGAATGGAACATTTATTTAACTCTTACTATATGTCAGGCACTGTGCTAAGCACCAGGGATAAAAAAAAAAGTAAAAATAATCCTTGCTCTCAATTAGCTCCCACTCTAACAGGAGAAACAATTCATTTAATTTCCAGCTGAAAGGTACATGGAAAGATCCCATTGTCTTTAGGGTATGGGGGAAAGACAGATGTTTGGGGCTACTTGTAATTTTGATTCTTCCAAAATTATAATTATCTATAATGAGCAGACAAACATAGTTCATCATTTGTAATTTTGGCATTAAAAATGTTGCGTTGGATTTGTTCTTTAAACAACGACGTGTTCATTGGAAACAATATATACACACATGCACCTATATATACACAGATAGATATAACATACACACACACACACACACATATATATATATATACTTGTACATATACACATCCACACATACATACATACCTATATATTCTAAATGCCTCACTCTTTTTTTTTTTTATCCACCTACTCAATTCTCGGCCCAGTTTCATTGTCCATTTTAGAAACTGTAACTAGGATAGTGCAGCAGTGGCTTTGGCCTAGGTGCTGGGGTGCTTTATGTATTAAATTTAGGTACTAAACTTAGAAAATATTAAAAGCATTTAAAATCTATCATCAGCATAAAAACAATAGAATTGAGGCAGCTAGGTGATGCAGTGGATAGAACACCAGCCCTGAAGTCAGGAGAACCTTAGTTCAAATCTGGTCTCAGACACTTAATACTTCCTAGATGTATGACCCTAGGCAAGTCTCTTAATCCCAAATGCCTCAGCAAAAAAAAGAAAAAACAATAGAGCTTGGCACATAGTTAGAATAATTAATTAAAACTAAAGGCTACTCAATATTGTGTTCAAATTCTTTTGTTCCAACTCCTACTGTACACGTAAGCTTCACATCTGTGCCTTGAAGTTTCCCAATACTTTTGGAAAAGAGATTTAACCTTCCTAAATTGCTGGTTCCTCATCTATAGAACTGGGGAAAATAATCTAACTGGGCAGTATAGTGTCCTGCTTCTCCACTCCTCTCCTGAAACAAGCATTGGGATACTTGCTCTGGTTGTGCTTTTGTAGCACTGGATTGAGGCACAGAAATTCCTTGTTACAATTCTATTCCTCTGCATATACACACAATTATATACATAGAGAAACATGTACATACCCATATGGATTATATATATATATATATATATACGTATATATATATATATATATATATATATATATACGTATATATATATATATATA
>NC_067401.1:447134817-447154817 GCF_016432865.1 Antechinus flavipes | reverse complement strand
TATTTCCAGTTCATCTTTATATCGTTTGTGCTTTGTAGCATTCTTACTCAACAAGCATCTATTAAGCACTTACTAGGTATCGGGCCTTGTGCTAGATCCTGTATTCTTGAATAGGGGACAATTTCAGTTGGAGAGGTGGGCAAAAGGAGGGGGCAGCAGTAACGTTGTAGAAGACAATTCAGATGTGAGGATAGATTACCTGGAGAGAGGGCATCTCATTTCCCAAAAAATCCTGCCCTCGTTCTCATGGGACTGGAGGGAGAAGGTAGGCCACAGGAGAAGGGCGCCACAGTTAGGAGGATCTCATAGGCAACAGGGCCTCCAGGCAAGAAGCAACCCTCCCCGCTCCCAACCACCCAGGTGATGCCCTGGAACAACATCCCCATCAGGCCCAGTTAGTTACATTATGGCTCTGCTCAGCACAGAGCCTTATGCAGAATAGCCACTTAATAAAGGTTTGTTAAATTAAATTGAATCAATAGCTGATAAGGTTTGATGAATATCTAGGCCAGCACTTTTTTTTATTGTTGTTAATGACTTGAAAGGCCAATAAGATGGAAACCACCAACATTCAAAGTTTGGGCTAGACTTTCCCCCAGCTGATTTCCCAAATTAACATCAGAGGTTCAGTGAAGATGGGCTGCATTTTTATAGCCATATAGACAGCATGAAATGAGGTGGTTTCATTATTTAGAGAACATGCACCATTAAGAGCGTTCCTTTTTCATACATTAACAGGAAAATTCTGGTCAATGTTTGCCTCCACAGTCAATCACAACACTTAGATTAGCTGTACTCATTTTGCTATACTTTCAGTGAAGGTAGAATCTGGGCTATGGATTAGGGATAGGAGTAAAGAGAGAGATAGGGGAAGGGGCTGCAGCTGTGAGTTGGATAGCATAGGGGTCTCTAGGACGAGGAACCTCCTTCTGCCATTTTGGATTCGTGATAGCCTGGATCAGGCGGATGACAGTCACACAACCAGTATATTTTAGATAGGATTTGAACTCAGGTCTTTCTGTCTTGAGAGTTTTTTATCTATTGAATCACACAGCTTCTTCATAATCTTTGAAGTATCTATGAGAAATATTGTATCCCTGATTGTTTCATCTTAATACCCATAAGCGATGGTGGCAGACAAGCAGCACAGAAGAGGAAATGAGGAGAGGCTGATAGCATTTACATAGAATTTCAAGTTTTACAAAACACTTTAACTCATCTAATTCTCACTGCAATCCTGGAAGGTAGATGTTATTGTCATACCCATTTTAGAGATGAGGAAACTGAGGTAAACAGAGGTTAAATGACTTGCCCAGTCACTTAATTTCTGTGTATGAAGGCAGGATTCCTGACTCCAAGTCCAGGACTCTGGACTTATATATATATATATATATATATATATATATATATATATATATATATATATATATATATATATATATATTTAAAGGTAGAAAGGGATTCTCCCCTTTAAGGACTGCAAAATACAAGATAAAAGGCAAATACTTTTTTTATTCACTTCAATCAATATCCAGGCAGCTTGTACTACTGTGTGGCAGGCACAGACACTTTCTACCCTCAAGGTGTTTATAATCTGGGAGAAGGGGGACACTAAGAAATAGGATCCTCCATTTAATTAGTAGGGAGCCTAACTAAACAAATGGGAAATGAATGACCCAAAGGTATGCAAAGAATTCAACAAACACTATGCTGCCCCACTACCCCCATATCACTTGATATCTGTGTGTCAAGTTTCAAATAATTTTCATATTATTAACAGGAGTAATTACTATGGGAGGGGCAGCTAGACAGCATAAAGTCCTGGCCAGGAGTAAGGAAGACTCATATTTAGGTGTTCAAATTAGCCTAAGACACTTAATAGTTGTGTGACCCAGGGCAAGTCACATAACCCTGTCTGCCTCAGTTTCCTCATCTGTAAAATGAACTGAAAAAGGAATTGGCAAACCAAAAAAAAAAAATTCATAATAAATCCAAATGGAGTTGGATACTACTGAAAATGACTGAATAACAATAAATATGATGCAGCCTCCACGAAAGTATTGGTCTGATGCCTAATTGTTAAGAGGAAGTGACCTTGAATCCTCAAGGCTATGTCAACAACATGTAAGTTCTGATAGAGCAAAGAATAGGAAGCAGACCTTTGATGTCTTTGGGAGAGAGAGCTTCCCAGAAGAGAAAATCTTCTCTGTTGCTCAGGGTCTTAGAGGGTTTCCCATAGAATTGAGACATTAAGGGACAGGTCCCACATCATAGCTAAGATGTGTCAGAACCCAGGCCTTCATGGCTCCAAGTCCACGGCACACCATGGTACCTCTAAGCTGTGATTGAGTTCAAGCAATTTGGAACAGGTTCTTGGCAAGGGACTTTTACCTGTCACCTAAGGATCAACCTTGCTAAGATGCTCATCACCAGAGGGGGCGCCATTTTGTGCCATCACAATTCTCAAAGGCTGCTTGTTGAGTAGCAGAAGAATCACAATCTGCCAGTCAGAGGAGACTCCCACCAATGCAATCATGCAATCGTGAATTATAGAAGCATTAGCTCAAAGATGGACGAGATCATAAAGACCTAAAGGTGGAGGGGACTCCGAAGACATTTAATCCAACCTTTTCCTTCCTTAAAGAAGAAAAATGAGACCCAGAGAGGCTGACTTGTCCAAGTGAATTAATCAGAGTTGATATTCGAACTCATGTCCTACAAATCCACTAAGTTCCGCTCCCTTCTGGACAAGACAGCTAGGTAGTGCTCTGTATAGAATACTGGCCTTGGAATCAAAAAGATCCAATTTTCAAACCAGTGTTAGACATATATTAGCTGCATGTGAGCAACTCACTTAACATTGGCTTGCCTCTATTTCCTCATCTATAAAATGGGAATAATAATAGTGCCCACTCTGCCGGGTTGCTGTTAAGATCAAATCAGATAATATGAGTAAAGCTACAAAATGTTAACTATCATTATTAAACACACAATTAGGAAAACAAATCTGCTAGGGGCAGTTGGAGACTGTCATATTGAATCATAAAACCAAATATAATTGATTTTTGATTATCCATTGTTTTTGATTATCTGCAGCATAGCGCCCATCCTTAATGAGGTAAAGGATTATCATCATAAATCTTTCTAAATAATAATTGCAGACATGATTAATTCTGAAAATATAGAAATTCCACACCCCCTCCCCCAGCTGAAATCATCTCTTGCTCCCCAAATTTTTTTAGAGAAATTTCTCTGGGTCTCTCTCCTGCCTTGTAAACATTCTGCCAGTCATTGTACTCATTTCCATAAATAATCCATCTCCTCCTTAGACTGTAAACTCCTTGAGGTCAGAGACTGTGTCATTTTTCATCTTTGTATTTCAGTGCCCAGCAGAATCCTTTGCACATAGTGGCTGTTCAATAAATGTCTTTTAACTTGAAATAAATTGAGTATTTTCCAGGGCACGGGACATCGTTCTAAAACCAAAAATGCCTGTGACACACCTAGCTGGAAACATCATTTCAGTATTGACAGTCCCAAAGTGTGCAGGCCACGGGATATCAAAGTCCTTTCATCTTATAACGAGCACATCTATTATACAGACAAACAGAAATGTTATTAATAAATTCCTATTTAACAGATGGGCAAACCGAGGCAGTGAGATTAAAGTGATTAGCCTATGGCTACTGTTTGATTGAAGATAGAAATTTAATCAGAGTTCCCATTGGAGATCACATCAAACTAGAATTAAAATCCACCCTTTTCTGGTGACAGCCCCACACTCGGGCAGAATTAGAGTGAACTATATAGCCTGTCTGATGTAGGTATACAGCATGAATGTTATGGATTCTCTAAAAATATGGATTCTTTTTGAGTGTGAAATAAAAAATGTAAGCTCAAGCATACTCCTTGGGATACCAGAGCTTTGTTTCCTCCATCTTGCTAATGAAGAACCTAAGTAAATAGATTTTATGGGAATTCAATATAATAACTCTTTATTAAACTCATACTATGTGTCAGGCACTAGGGAAACAGAGACAGAAAAGAAAATTCTCTGTCCTCCAGTGGCTTATATTCTATTATGAAGTGAATGGCTTAGAGATTAATTAAGGAATCTAGTGAGACTTTTATTTTTGTTGTTTAGTCAATTGATCGTGGCCATCTCTGATGCCATTTGAGTTGCATTGGCAAAGATACTGGAATTATTTGTCATTTCCATTTTCAGCTCATTTTTCAAATAAGGAAATTGAGGCAAACAAGGTAGAATGACTTGCCTAGGGTCACATAGTTAAGAAGTGAATGAGGCTGGATTTGAACTCGAGTCTTTCTGACTCCATACCTGGCCAGATGGACCCTGGACTCCAGGCTCCGCACTCTATGTACTGAGTCATAAGCTCCCCTTGTGAAGGTTTGCTTATCCCTCTTGAAGAATTTAAAAGCACGAATTTAGCACTGGAATCTAATTGGGTCACACAATCAGTGTGTCCATAAGGCAGAATTCAAATCCAGTTTTTCCTGGTTCCAGGTTCAGCATCTAGCCCCATTGTGGCCCTGTAAAGTAGGAAACCTTAAAGAATATGGGAAACTTTGAATATTCCTTAAACAAAATTCTTGCACCACTTATAATGACCTTTCTTAGCAATAGCTAACCGTTGGTACTATTTAGTGAGGGGGTGGAGGGGGGGCAGAAGAAAGAGCTTCATAACCTAGCCCATCACACTCCCCAGAACTAATCATCACCTTATTTTATTATTATTTTTAATAATGTCACAAATTTACACAGAGCAGGATCAAATGAACAGTAATGAGTTCATTATCATGCTCACTGCGGTGCCAAACTAGGAGTATGGAGGGACCGAATCCTTCATTTGGGCTCGTTGGGGGAAGGGGGAAGAAAACGCATCCAACCAAAATTCCGGATCAGAAAAACATAAAACAAAACTTGGGAGGGGGAGGTGGCGGGAGGGCAGAATATATCTCCAACAGTTCCACCTTTATTTGGCCCACAGCAAAGGCTCTGTCTGGCTTTCAAGTCCTCCAAAGCCAGTCAGAATCTCTTTTTTCCTCCTTCTTTTTTAATTTTAAAACATGTTTTACTACCTTGAGAAGGGTGAAAAACAATTGCCTACAGCAAGAGGTGGCTGATGGAATTTTGTGAATTACACCAATCCCCAGGAAGAAAGAGCCATCTAAATTTTTCAGTGTCAGAAATCCATTTAGAATTTCCAGTCCTTTGAAAACCAAGCCTGTTTATCTATCTGATTCACTCTGTAATGAACTGGGGGAAAGTCAGAAGGCCCCATCCCCTTCACCACTTCCCACAGCCCTGCTCAGTCCCAAAGCAATACCTGGCTGGCCCTTCCAGGCATTATGTCAGGGCTAACACGGGACTTTTACATGGCTTCTCCCTTGCTTTCCGATTGCCCCCAGCCTCAGCAGTAAACATGACTTTTCACTTCTCTTACCCAGAATCTCCCTGAAAGCCCCAGAGTGCTAATGCACCAAGTCTTCCAAATGGCCAAAGCCTAGTGAAGTTGAAAACCTACTGGTGTTATGGCCTTGCATAAGCTCTGAGTATTTAATTGCGTGGTACCATCCTCTAGGTACTAGATCAGCACAATGAATGGGTGCTACCTATTTAGCTCTATTGAATTTAATGAAATAATCCACAAAACCATTAAATATAAGAAAGTCTCTGCTTAGGTCAGCTCCCATTCAAGCCATGGCACAAGCCTTCCCCTCCCCTCATCCTTTTCCACTGCAATAATAAGGAAACTTCTTGGACAATTTTTGGGGGAGGCAAAAAAGATAATGTGGGGGGTTCACTTTTATCAAAGCAGATATTTCTCTGTAGCTGAGGGTTTTAAAAGTACCCAAATTTATTTGGAATATGATTTAAAAAACTGAAAGAAAAAAAAATAGTCCTTCATTTTTTGTGGAAAGAGAACTGGATTTGGAACCAGAGGAACTGGGTGCAAATCCTACCCACATGACCTTAACATGTCAAATATGTTCCTTTGGACATAGGTTCCCTCATTTGTAAAATGAAAGGTTTGTTCTAGATGGCCTCTGAGACCCCTTTCAGCCCCAGAGCTAGGATCTTATGATGTATGCTTCTGACGGCATTTACTTAACAGCAATAGCTTACCTGCATTAATATAGGACATTTTAGTTTGCAAAGCATTTCCATAAATATCCCCTCTTTAATTTGATCTACACAACAGATCTGAGAGGTTAGTGCTGAGAAGCAGTTCAGACAAAATGGCAGAGATGCTAATAGGTTAGACATGCAATCGGGAATATTTGGGCTCGAAAGTGGCCTCTCCCATTTACTGTGTTCTACCATATAATCCCCTCCAAATTTCAGTTTCTTCACATACAAAACAAGGAAAATAAAACCTAACTGATAGGACCGTTGTTCGATTCTATTGAAAAAATAAACATAAAGAATTTTTCAAATGTCCAGTGTTCATGAATGTCACTCATTTTTTACCGCAGTCATTATGATGTCTATTTTACAGGTAAGGAAACAGAGGCTCAAGGACTTGCTCTGACTTCAGGTATGATCCCCTTTTTCCCCCTTACATGTTTCAGGAGCACCACTGCTGCCTGATAAAATACTCCAAATTTCCATATAGGCAATCAGTCATACAGCTAAACCTTTCCTTACCAACCAATCTCATGAGCCCAGGATATAGCATAAAAATAACATCCTTGGAAGCATGAAGGAGAAGCTGGATGACCACCCGTTTCGGCTGCCGTAGGAGGGAAGGGTTTCTGGATGGGACGGGAGGTTGAAATAAATGACCTATAGGGTCCTGTACTAGCCCGAGATCCTGGGAGTCTAGGAAGTTGACAGAATTCTCTCCTTGGCTGCAATGTACACGAATCTTTGCATATCTATTCATCTGTGCCTATATATGTATAATGTTCAGACACTTATAGCATGCAATATGATTATATACATTTATACACCATGGGAAATATATTTAGTCTGAAAAACTGACAAAATGTGTTGGCTTACATTATTTTCATTTTGAACATAGCTGAATAGGAGATTAAAGTATATCCTGTAAAGGGCTGTTGGGCTGTGATATGCTCCGTGAAATAACACACAAAAAGATTATGGGCTTTGAGAGCTGGTACTTCCTCTGCACCCAATGCCATCACAGTCAAGGATTCATGCAGAAAAAAAAAAAAAAAAAAAAAAAAAAGTTCTTGCTTAATCTCTATAACACAACCAAATGATGCTTTGTTCAAATACTCATTTTAAGCAAGAGTGGAAATTTTTCTTTAACCCCTCACCAATTTATAATAAAGGCAGTTCCTGGCCCTAAGGTGTGTAAAAGTAATTTATCTACAAAGTTTTGATATCTTTCTAGACTGTAGCAATTAATGGGAAAAATAGGAAGTGCAGTCAACTACATTAAAGAAATCAGCTCAATATCATGTTTGGATGTAATTAAAGGTATAATCTGTTCCATTTGACTACCCCAGTGCTTACCCTTCTTAAAACAACAAATATGGATATTAGATCATTCATCTGTCATACATCTGGTTTCTTATTAGTCTATAAAGACTGTACAGACCAGAACAATTTTTTTTTTTGAGAAAAATAGACACACACTGCACTTCCATCTTTAAAATAGCTGTCAGACAACTCATTGGCCTTTTGTTTTCTACAAACATTATCTGAGGACTCAAGACACAGCTCATTAAGATATTTTAACACATCATTTACTACCCTGGACTGGCCATATTTCTCTATCTTGCCTCTACTGGACTAGGATGATTCCCAAAGGCCTGTTTTTTTTTCTCCTGTGTGAAAATAAAGTTGTGGATGGAGTTTTTTATCTCTCGTACTCAGTCTTCTTGGAAGAGGTAGCTACAGTTTTGAAAAACTCAGAGCAATCTCTCTGTCACTCTGAGAATGAAACCTGCTGGCAATCTAAATTTAGTTGTACCAACCAAGTTCAATTATGGCAGTACCCCCGCCGGAGTCGTTAAAGGTGAATAGCAATGTTTTAATAAAAGAAAAAGATGAAATAAAAACAAACTAGTTGTAATAGCATAATAGAAGAAAATTATAACAGTCGTTGCTATAGTCTAATAATACGGGAGATAATAATTATCTGCCTTGGTTCCTAAGGAATATGAGCTCACCACTTTTTCATCTTCCAGAGGCAACTTCATTCAAAAAAACCACCATTTTCAGTCTCAAAAATGACTCTTTTTGAACATATCAATACTCAAAGTCATCCTGATTACAAGAATTTGTGGGTGACTTCGACCAAACCGGGACATTAGGAGGCAGGAAGAAGGGACAATTTGTTTTGAATGTTTTAAAAATGATGGATAAATGCATTGTGTCACTTGGGGGGGCGAGGGGGAGAGGCTGCATGATATAGTGAAAAGTCATTGGCTCTATTAATCAGAAATTAAATATTTGTAAACCACCTATTATGTGTCAGGCAGTGAGCTAAATGAAGAAGATATAAAAAAGGCAAAAGGAAGTCCTTGCCCTCAAGGAGTTTACTACCTAATAAGGGGAATGATATGAGAGAGAGAGAGAGAACATAGTCAAAGGATTCCGGTTCAAATTCAACCTCTGCCTCTTAGTGTGATTTTAGTTTCTCATCTGAATACAAGGGGCTTGGACAAGTTGAACTCTAAGGTAGGTACCTTTCAGCTCTAAATGACTGGAAAGGAACTTAGGAGTTATCATGTTCAAGGCCTTTATTTTACGGACACATAAATTGAGGCCATAAGTAAGAGAGTCAAGTGACTTGCCCAGAGTCACACAGCTAGTTGATTTCTGAGGCTGTCTTCCCAATTTATTTATCCACCATGGCTCTCATTCATGACTTTAGGAGCCCACAATATGGACAATATTCTCAGTGCCAGAACCTTTCCTATTTTCTTTTTTTCCCATCAGAGAATCATGAAACTAGCTTGACTGCTTCTGTTCAATGAGGAGCTGTGCTTAAAGAAATATGGTTTACAAAAAATAAAGGAAAGTATTCTGAATCACTATTTACATAGATATTGAATCAGAGGACTTGGAGAGATGATGGGGAATGAAAAGTGCTCCATCCCTAAAGACAAAGACCAAAAAAAAAAAAAACTCTAATGGAAAAACTTTCCCCATATAACCCTGATCCCTGATGTTCAATTTAATTTCCAATCCTCATAGATTACCTTCATTTGTGAAGTTGTTTTTTTTTTTTTTTTCTTTTCAGGGTGACTGAGATCCTTATCTCCTACCCATCACAATTTATGTCAACATTGGCTATCAAAACCTTATCTAAGCTTGGAGGGGAAAACAGGGTTTTTTTTGGTTTGTTTTTGTTTTGTTTTGTTTTTTGGATTTTCCGATCACTCCAATAACTTGAACGAAGCCGATAAAACTTTTCAAACAGATGTATTTTCCCACACATGTTTAAATCATGATGGGCAAAGTTAATGCTGGTAATCCTAAAAATAACTTCGATTTATAGAGAAGTTCCTAGGTGCTAGGCACTGTGCTAAACACTTTACAATTATTATCTTATTTGATCCTCACTGTAACCTTGGAAGGTAGGTGCTTTTGTTATCCCCATTTTACAGATAAGGAAACTGAAGCAGACAGAGATTAAGCGCCTTGCCTAGGGTCACATGATTAGTAAATATCTGAAGGCACATTTGAATTTGGGTCTTCCAGACTCCAGGTCCTGTACTTTATCTACTGAGTCACCTAGATAATAATGATTATTGCACAGTAATTAATAACCATAATGACATATATCTAGAGCTTTTTTTGCAAAGTTCTACATAAGATAATAATAATGTTACAAAGAAGGTAATCATGGGCAATGTTATACCGCCTTTGCCTCAGTTTCCTCAATCCTAAAATGAAATGGTTAGATTTGATAACCCCAAGATGAAAATCCTTTTAAGGGTTATATCTGTAATTCTGTGCATTATAGATATTATTATTCCCATTTTATAGATAAGGAAACAGAGGCTAAGAGACTGGTTTGATCTGTGATATGATTCAAATCCAGGCCTTTCTTTCTGATTCCAAATCCAGAAAGCTAGGAACCTTTGAAAGCTTACTTTAGTTTGAAAGTCAGGGAAAAGGAAGTCAGACCTAAGGTCAGGTGCCTCCCGTGCCCGAGATACCCACCAATTGTCTCAGATTGGGTTAGAATATAGGCTTAATTGCATTTTCCAACTCAACCTCTGAAATCCTCTCTTCTCTCAGGATCTCACTTCAGTTTCTCAGGGTTTCATTAAAATTTCTTTATCCCTCTCTAACTGCCCAGTCCTATAAATATATCTGTGGGTATATGTCCACGGGAAGAATTCAGCTTAGTTCCTTTACCGGGCAGGGCTTGACTTGGTAGCTGGGAGCCTATATCCCAGAATACAATCGTGTGGTATTACAGAAAGGAGAGACCCAATTAAAAGAAGTCCTTTTGGTGGCTACCAGTCAGCCGTGCCTATTCTAAATGGACCTCTGCCAAACATCTTTTCCCAGTGTCATTAAAAGAACATATAACAGAATCAATGGATTTTTGTCCTATGCTTTATTAGGAGTGATTTAAGAGATACAGTGGCCCTGTTTACACAGCTGTAACATGTCAGGACCTGTAGTACATTATTGGCTTGAGGTCTCCAACTTACAGTCCATTCTCCACAGAATCAATCTGACTTGAAAACATCCCCTCTAGGAAAACGCAATACTTCTCCAACTATCAGAAAAAGGCCCTTCTGATACAATAGAAAACTAGAGCAAGGTGGGTGACTTGTAAGAGCGGCTTGAAACGATCCCCCCTGACTTATCCCCTTCCCACGTTGGCGATAAGATGAGAGGACCTCACAGAAGATAAACTGGACCTCCGGACATAGGTGGATGGGCTACGCTCCGCTCGGCAGCTCTGGACTCTGGCTCCAGAGCCGGCAAGAAGTAGCTTTCTTTTTAACATTCACCCAGAGTCCTGCCAATCTAAAATGGCTGCTCGGTAATACTTTAATTGCAGTTTCATGGAAACAAATTGCTATTTAACTACAATGAGCATTTCTGTGACTTGGCTGAACTAACAATATGGGCAGAGTATGAGGAACAAAGTGACAAGAGACTTCCACTGGTAGCCTTGAGGGTCCAGGAGCCACTGCTGAGACCTCAGTCTAGGCACCTGGAACAACTTCGGAGTAGATGAGGCTTCAAATAACTCAGATCTCTATCACTTCCCCAATCTCACAGGAACATGCTAGAATACAGGAAGAGCTCCTTGGCTAGACACGGGGAGATGTCAGCTGAATAACGGACATCCTAGGAGATGTTTGAGAAGCCATCGCTGAAACAGTTTCCTCAACTCTATAAAATGAGAGGGTTAGGCTAGGTGATCTCAAAGATCTACTCCAACTTTAAATTCATGATCTTATGCTCCTCCTTTCATTAAGTAAATAATCCATAATTTTTAAAAAGGATAATGTGGAGGATTCAGGCTAACGTAAACAGTTGTTGATGGTGGGTCAATTGTATCTGATTCTTTGTGACCCTATTTGGGGTTTTCTTGTCAGAATGGTTTGCCATTTCCTTCTCCAGATCATTTTATAGCTGAAGAAACTGAGGCAAACAGGGTAAAGTGACTTGCCATGGGTCACACAGATTATCTGAAGCCAGATTTGAACTCGGGAAGTTGAGTCTTCTGGAATCCAAGTTGAGGCACTCTATTAGACTGCCCCATCTAGAGGTGCACATTAAAATTCTGTGATAGCAGCACCTGAAGCCATCTCATTGAAGGATTTCATTTTATAAATATCATTCCTAGTTGTGATTTTTTTTTTAAACCTTATCTGTGATATTTGCATGTCGGGAGACTTCCCAGGCTAAGGCCTCTGTCCACTGATACAAATTGGCACCCATTCTGTTACTCAGTCTTAGAGAATGACCTGGGTTACAGGATGCCAAGTGACTTGACCTTGATGACACAGCTAGGTTGGGCTGGAGAAAGGACCTGAAATCGGGCCTGTCCTACTCTGAGCCTTCCTCCAGCCATTATGACATGATGCCTGAAATCAGCACTAATAGGGAGATAGGCTCTAAACACAGTTAATATCCTGAAAACGACCTAATTTCATGGGGCTTCATTCTGGTACGACAGTTTTCTCATTTTATGTTTCACAAGACACTAACAGAACAGGTTCCGATAGTTTGTGATAAATCACCATGGCCTGCAAATACAGTATCTCATGGCAAACAACTTGATTCAGAAAGCCCTAACATCCCAATGCCTTCCGGGATGCGTAAATCTCATAACTAGACAGCTGGATAGGTAAAAACATTAAACCCTTTTTAGAGGGCAATCTCTTTACAAAATGGTTTCATTAATAGGAGTGACAATTTGCATGATTGAGACATTCATATGTATCATAAACATAATTTAAAAAAAAAAAATCCAGAGTTCAGTGGGGTGCTGTCACATAGGAAGGACCGCCCTTGATTCTTAACGGCACTTGCTGTTAGGGGCTTGGGAGCCATCTTTCCATGGCACGATGAATATGAAATCAGGCTTTTTGAAAAGAACAGCAGATATTCCACAGACTAATAACATAACAAACGCAGTGGACGAAAGGTGAATATGTCCACGTACTTCTTTTTTCTTCTTTCAAGCAATGTTTTAAGTGGGGGAGGGGTAGATGAGGGGAAGAAAAAGCTGTCTACCCCATCCCTGTTCACATAAAAATAAACCTAAGTGTTTTCAGTAGCTTTCTATCCACCCAGAGCATCCCCATTAGAGCTCATTTTATTGTTTGAAATGCCTCTGGTTTCAAGGAAGTGTTTTACCTAAAGCAAGACTACTACTTAAATATTCTCTATTGTATATTCATAGCTCCATTAGGCCTTCTCCAATTTAGCACATCAAAGCCAAGGCTTCATCACTTGCTATGTGGATTATACGAACATGAGTGACATTTGTAATCTTAGAGGTCTGCAACTTAAGAAATGCTTTTAAAAGCTTGTTATTAAATAGGTAGCAGGGCTTCAGGAGCCCGCCGTATATAATAGTTCATTTAAAGTCTTTAATGAACTTAGACCTCTAAATCACTAAATGCCCGACTACATTACTTACTCAAAGTTATTAACCATCTTCTTAGTATTTCTAGGTTAGATCGGACAACTGAAAAGCTGTGGGAAATGCAGGGGAAAGGAGGGGTGATGTTCGGGAAGAAGGGAGGACAGAAGGTACTTGTAATTCAACTAACACTATGTTCCTACGGCATCCTCGAGAGTCAAAGGACCTTTAACTAAGAACCTAAAGAATCAATTTTTGAAATCACTCATCAAAGAGACTATTCCTTTACCGACAGGATCTTGATCAGAAATTGCCAAACACTTGAAATTCAAATATCTATGGTGTTCCTGTTTCTGCTGCTTCCTGGAAATAAAAAGCTCACCTGACTGAAATTGGGTAACAGGCAACTTCTTTGTCCTATTTATAGAATGCTTATAATTTTAGAATGCCCCGCCCCTAATAACCACTACCACCATACCTCCACTCTCAGGATACAGTTCGAAAAGTGGGGCCTTGGTGAGGAGCAAAGCAGGAGACCTTGAAGGAAAACCTGTGGTTAGTTTTAGATACGCAGAGCTCAACTTCTGTGATTATGTAGTCTATTTGTATTACCACAGACAGTATTTGTATCAGGAGCTTTCCGAATCGCAGATAAAAGAAAATAAATACTATTTTTAAAAGCAAAAAGGAAATCAAAAGTCTGAGTATCAACACACATCATTTTATTGGCCTGCGATAAAGTCGTGAGATTTGCTAACCATTAATTCATCCAGCTCTCACAGCAGCTGCGACAGCGCCCGAGTTGCTGGGCTTTCTCCCCATTTCTCTCCAGGCACTAGACATGTGCCCACTGGGTCATCCAGAATGTTCTTTCCCCAGGGTATCTATAAGGGGTTGAGAGAGCTATGGTGGATACTGGACTGTCTCAAAACTAGTAAACAAACATCTCAAGGATATGACCAAATGAAACCTGAATCCTCTGCAAATATATGGGAAGGCAGAGAGAGGAAAGGGAGGAAGGGGGGAGGCGGGGCAGAAGAAAGGGATAGAGGGGCAATAATAGGAAAAAAACAAAATAAACAGATACTATAGACCATATCAGTACTTAAAACTCACTGGGAAATGGCTTTTCCCCCCATTGAAGATGGCCATAAAATGAGCTCTAGGCTCTAGTCAGCTAATGAAACCTGCACACAGGTAGCTGCGAGGTTTAGAGAAGCTATTTCCTTTATAAACCATAAACTGGGTAAAAGAAAAAAAAATAAGACATCGGTCATTAGGCTTTTTGCTTTAACATGCTTTTCATCAGTATACAGTATTCCCCAAGTGGAAGTGAGCTAAAGAGCCGAAGCAGTCAGATGATAAATACTTGATAAATATGTATCATATATATGTGTGTATATATGCACACACCACACACACACACATACTCACACACATCCCTTCATTGCTATGTGGGAGAATGTAGTGAGATGTTCACTATTATAAAAATTAATATTCTGAAAGGAGGAAAACCGCTGTTTGAAACTTTACCCCTGTACCTCTGGAGGAAATGACACGGTGAAATAGTTTGAAGAAAGCCTCACTGACAAAGAGTAGGGAGATCCAGATGACGCCTCCCCTCCCGAAAGAAATAAAATGAACTTGCAGTCCAAACAACAGAACAAAAAAAGAGAGGTGTTTAAAACCAAAAACGGTTTGGTATTTTCCTTTTAAGTTTTTATTATTTAAATACACCATACTAGAGCAAATGTCTCTGAAAATATCACAAATAAAAGATTTGTCTTCATTCAGCAAATTAGAAGGGGGGGGGGCAGAATTTCTACACAGTAGCTGCTAGGAGCCTTACTTTTTTTTTTTTTTTCCAATTTTTCCTTTTTTTTTTTTTTGCCATGGGAAGTAGCAACATTAGGACAAAAACACTTACATGCATACATACATTGTATTTTACAGAGATACAATAAAAGTGTTTGTGTGATTGAGTATCACAAAAGCCACATCTCTTTCCTTTATCTCATATTCAGTTTGGATTGAAACACATTTCCTTACGACACCTAAATATACATAGAGCAAAGAGAATGTTGTTAAGGAAAAACACAGGGTACAAACTCCGGCCAGTGCCCTGCTAATTGTTAATGAGGGTAGAAAGCAGATTTGAACGCTTCTTTTAATTAGCTTCATTAGTCATTTCCCTCCCCCCCAGCCCCCTCCCCCCCAAAGATGTCCTCCGGTGGATCTTTTTTCATATTCTCTACAGTCTCCCATTAGCCCAGGTTCATAGAGTCCTTAATGCTCATATTCAGTCATTTTAATACACCAATAAATGTGGGAAGGGCAATCAGGAATAAAGAAGGTGCAGTGGCATGAAGCTGGCACTGGGGCTAGCTACAAAGGTGACTTGTCTACTGGAGACACATGGGATCCATCTGGGATGAACAAAATTTGAGATGAAGGCACGCATTCTGCATTACTCTGACCTTTTAGCAGACCTGGAAGAAATAAAAAATGGGCATCTTAGCCAAAATGCTAAATGTGAAAGAGAGGAAACTCAAACATGACTGCTTTTGTCTTCTCTACATTCACTAATCCCCTTTTATTAGACTACTTTCCAACTGTGACTTGATTGAAGATTTCTACGCTACTTACTCCGGCACTGGAGAGCGAAGGCATAACATTTTATACTGATTTTACTAGCGAGGAAAATGAGACAATAAATGGACTTTGAGAAAGTTTTGGAGAGTGACGTCCTTTTTTGGGAATGGCTTAAATTGGATTAAGGGTGGGCTCCCCTTCTTGAAAAATCATGACAGAAGATGCCTCGACTTCCATTACAATGGCTTCAGATATTAAGGCTATCGGCAAAGCAAAAGAAGCCTCATCTCTGGTGACCTATGGATATGATTCTTCGCTTCGAATTTCTCATCTGTTATGTTACTTAATGTTACATAAACATGGCAATACATGAAGTCAAACCCATGTGCTTCCACACTTGATGTGTTAATGAATTGTGATAATTAAAAGTGCCTAGCTCAAGAGAAATTTGACTTTCATGGGCAAGTTGAAAATGATCATCCACACAGTCTTCAAATACAATCTGTTTGCAATTACCAAAATGAAATAATATATATTAGGTTTTTATGGTTTTTTAAATGACATTTTGAGCTTCCCAGGAAGTTTTCTTTTCACCCTTTCCCTAAGTTACTAAAAGCCTGAGGTCTATTAGTAACGGCAACCCCCCACTTTCCAGCTAATTAAAGTGGTGGAGGCTGAATTCCCCAGAGTTGAAGCTCAGTGTGAGAAAGGTAATTTGTCTGTCCAGAACAAAGATTAGGGAGCAGCCAGCAAGCATATTTAATAAATGAGCATCCAATGTCCTCCACGATGGACACACACCCGCACACCACCAATTATATAACTACAAGAGAATTGCTGAGTGATATGGAAACTAGAAGACTCTATATTTTCCTCTAAGTGAATGGAAGGATGAAATCAAACTCCCATTTTATTGAAAAAGTAGAGATAAGTTGATGCTCAGTATAATGGTCTGGTAGCTCACTTTGAAGTGGGAGGGGGAATCGGTAACAGGCAGCGATTTACTGAACACCATGGAAGGTATGTGAGTGGGTTTATTCGGCCCTATAGACAGGCTATAAATGTTCTCCTGAGGATAACTAAGCTTCTTTTAAATGACACAGCCTAGGGGGTTTCCCCTTCCTTCCCCCCCCCCTTTTTTGGTCCTGATACACTAGTACTCTGATATTTCACTCAAGAGGCATCCAATTAAAAGGCTTGAAATTATTTTCTTAGAATACACAATCAATGATGCAGAACTACATTGGAACTAAAAAAAAAAAAACAAAACAAAACAAAAAAAAAAATCAAAACAAAACAAAACCCAAACCCTGTGTATAGAGCTCATACATGATAGTGAAACTTTAAAGAAACTACATTAAGTTGGTATTTTCTACAGTAATTCTTTTAAAAAGACAATGTTGAAGCAATCAGCTTATTTCTACATATATGTATGATGTGTATGTATATATGCATGTGTGTATATCTAGAATATCTGTATGTATATATATACACACACATCCATGTCCATACACAACTAGCTATAGAACGTAGTTTAGCTATAGCTAAAGAAGTCCGATTTAAAAAAAGGAAGAATTTTTAAGAATTTCTGAAAACTCTTCTTCTCATTTTCTTATACATTTGAAGTGCTTTGTAAACCTTAAAGTCTGATATAAACACTAGTCACTGTTAGTAGTAGCAGAATGAACAATGGTGATGATGAGAATGATGTGTATTTGTGATATACTGTACTTGTCCCAAATCATCACCAATAGAACTATACTACTTAGTAAACTAATTGTGTCCACAAAATACTAATGGGGAAAAAAAAATGTAAAAGAATTCTATTAACAGGGAAATGGCTTTAATTAATTCTAAAACAGACAGCTTTTCAGAAAATGTCTAATAAACACATACCCTAAAATTATCTTTCCTTAGGCTTTTTAAGTGCTATTACCTTTTGAGAACCTGTCTGGCCTTTTCTGTTTCTCAGGCTTAAACAGATACATTACTAGGATTAGTAGATTCTGTTGATCAAAAGAAGCACCCCCCTATCCCCCCCCACCCCCATCCTCATCTCCTTTCCTTTCAAGTGTGGAAAACAGGAAGAATGCAATACAGAAATATATTTGTGTGTGTGCACATCTATGTATTTGTAGGAGTGTATGTATATATTTGTATCTATGTGTATGTATTTCTATATATGTATCTATAGCCTATTTCACTAGAAATATGCTAACCTGAAATATATAACTGAAAGCCATATTTCTCTGTCGCCATCCCTCTTCCTTCCCAAACTCTTCATATACTTCACTGAGTGTGCCCCAAATGTACATTAAGCCAGGAGAACAACACTGAGGCCTTCTCTTTTTTTCTCTTAAGTATTATCTTACTCAGTACTTGGTTGTCGATGAGACTGCCTTACTTTGAATCGCTTCACAGGCCTGGACCAATTTTCCATTTCTTTTCTACCTTCCACATTCTTCACCATGCATGATGGTGAAGCTATAATAATCATTTTTACGCTTTGCTAAAATCAGGGAAAGAAATGGGATAAAACTAGTGACAAACTTAAGATCCCATTCAAAGAAGAAACTAAGCTTCTACATTATGGTAGAAGAGGAGGAAAAAAGAAAGCAACCTCTTGATTCCTGGAGCACATTTCACCTTTTTCTCTACCCTGTATAAATAGGAATGACTTTACCTCTCTTTTGAAATGACTATCTACAAGTATTCATTTAACAGATTCATTGCTCTCTTAAGTCTGCACTCTGAATTTGTTTCATTAAAATTCACAAACATAAATCTAGGAAATGCTGCTTTTCTATGTACATCCTTGAAGGGATGGTTTTGATATCTTTTTACCAATATTAAGTAGTTACGGTAACTAGAAATTAGGACTTTTATACTTAGCTAAAATTCCATCAAGTTTCCTTGATTAATTGACAGTGTAATATAAATACTTTTATTTACTCAGTTTGTTAATGTTTGCTTTCCAAGGCAGAGATTAGAGCTTTAATTCAATTTAGTTCATAACTTAGGGAGCTGGGGGAGAATACAAAGTCATTATGCCATAATGGCACCCTTTTTAAAAAATGGTTAAAATTCACATTTTAAAAAATAGCATTTCCTCCCTGAACTACGTAGAAAAAGTCTTATGTGTTTGCCTTTGTAAGTTACAACAGACAAAGAAATCTACTATTTTCCCCTGGACTTCTGAAGCCTGCTGAATTCCTCTTTTCAGATAAATGTTATTTTTCGTGATCCTTGCAACAGACATTAATGAAGTTCCTATTGTAAATCTATAAAGAATTACCAAGTGAAGTGTGCGCTTTTTGTTTCAATGCAATAACTCAGTCCTATGCGATTGCCTGGGTTAATGATGAAAAAGTCAAATAGACTATCAGAGCTGATGGAAAAATCTATCACCAATCTGAAATTAAAATTCATCTGTGGTCAATAAGATTTAATATCCATGCAAGTGGCGCTGTAAAGAGTAAATGAATCAATGTCATCAATACATAATCAGTATGAAATATGATGTGAATAAAATTATGTGTGAGACTCATGCATTTCACTCTTTTCTCGACCAGTGTGGAATGAACAGTCTCTTAACTGAAGGTTGACAGTAATTGTTACAAATTAAGCACAGCGGTTATCAAAATGCACTCGCTTGCATAGCTGTAAGACTTATTAAGGAGATTAAAATAGATCTCAAACTATCCAGTTCTAAGGGTGCTGGACAACTGTTGATCAGAACATTTTCCTCTGAAATGCCTTCTAACGTGCCATGATTTGTACCCGTCTATAATTTACTCGTCTATAAGTACGGTCCAAAGGCTTTCAAGTTATGGATCAGAAAGAGAGATGCATAATCTTTAATGGCGCTATTAGTGGTGCAGAGAGCTTGGAGAGACTAAGAACTTTGTTTTAAATGTCATAACTTATTCAAATTTATGGGCCTACCAATCAACAGAAATGCTCTCCTCCGGTATTACAGTATGTTTTGTAAAACTGCTATTCTAAAAATAAATCCAAAGCAAATTGGGGAAGGATGGCAGGTGTCTAGATTTCAACCATCAAACACAGGACTCTTTTCTTCATGACAAAGACATGTAGTCCCGTTTACAACCATAAAGGTTCTAATTTCCCTCCCAAGACTTCTGATGGCATTCTATTTCTGCATCTCAGAAGGATCCAAAGAGATCTAGTGGTTAGTAAAGTTGCATGATGGGCTTGGTTTTGCTCAGGCTGAGAGGCAGCTGCGGCTAAAACCAAATCAGGATAAACAGATTTCACTAATCGGTATCCCTCCACCTCAGAGTATTTGCATCTGGTCACCCTGCTTCGGAACAGCAGATTTGGACT